>NC_142249.1:38280887-38445887 GCF_052056855.1 Sturnus vulgaris | reverse complement strand
GTTAGCAGAAAGTCCTTTTTTAAAGTATTGTCTCAATGTATAAAATCATATAGTATTTACCAGAGCTTCTATGCAAAGACCCAACCCTGCTTTATCCTTCATATAGGGTGGGATCTGATAATCATTGCACCCTTGTACCCCATAAACAAGACTTTTCAGATCAGCTAGAGTTGTTTCAGTACAACTAATAGAAGAATAAATTATATACAAATGACCCTATTCTTGGCTAGACTGAATCCTAATCATTCATTCTTGTGCAAAGCAGACACAAAGAGCATATTAAATGCTACCGAATCACACTATTCCTCTTAAATTCAGCAGCTGTAGAACATGAGATTCATTTTTGCATTTATTTTTATCCAGATGTTAACATACAGCTCAAGGCAGAGAACACCCAGGAACTCGAACAAAGGTGTACAGCAGTTTGGGAAGGTAAATCAGAGCTTGCTTTACTTCAAACAGTTTGGAATTATCATAATAAATGAGCCGTGCCCTCTGGATGTTTAGCACGGGGGCTGGCTGCTGTGTTGCCCCACTGTTAACACCATGGCAGTTCTGAGTTACCCACATCCCATTAACTCAGATCCATCACATCTCTGTGCTGGAATGTGGCTCTTCTGCCACTGGGCCAAATGCTGCTCTCCATAACTCATTAACTCAGGCTTTAGTGCGGTGCAAATGCAAGCAGCAGGACTTTGCTTTTCTCTGGCTTTGCATGGCTGAGCTCTGGTTCTGCTTTATCACACTAAGAAATTCAGAGCAATCTTCCAGGTTTCACTGACTTCCAACTGGAAAGGGCACACAGTGCTTTCCATGGGTGTCCATGCTCTACATTACATGGTACCTAGGTTTATGTGGATCTTTGCAATCCTACCAACACTATATAGGGCTAGGCATTATCAAAGGCCACTAATTTTTGTTATTCTGGCTTCAGGAAGAGGAGAAGAACAGACTCCTGTTGAATTCCTGCAGTGGTAAGTATTCATCAGCCATCTCTTGATCTTGAGCTTAGCTTTGAGGCTCTCTGGAGTTGCCTTATACAAAAGGAAGACAGTATTTTCCAAGCTGTCCTAGAGAATGACTTTCTCTAATCCAACAAAAGTCCATGAATTCTTGATTGAGAGGATCTGTGTCCTGTCCCACACTTACCCTTAGCATCTGCATGAAACACAGTTCAGCAGAACATAAGCCTTGGACACAGAGTGCAGGAAACACAGTAAAAGCACGTCCTCATGAAATCATAGGATGGCTTGTGTTGGAAGGGACCTTAAAGATCTAGATTCAAACTCACCCCACTCACAGGAGGGGATGCCACACACTAAGCCAGGTCTTATCTAATGCAACCTTTTTTTTGTCTACTATTTTGGGAGAAGTATCTCAGTATGTAGGTATGTTTAACTATTTCAATCCTGTGTTGGATTTTGGCTCCGTACTCAAAACCCGAGCATTCACAGCTCTTGCCTTGTGTTTTGATGCAGGAGAGTTTGAAGGTAGGATGCTGTTCTTGGGTCAGATGTGCTTTTTCCAGCATTCTTACAAAAGAATGCAAAAAATTATACCTAAGCTCAACTCGAGCACATGAGTAACACCAGGGGATTACTAATGTCTGATTTCAAGACTTTGAATCACTGAGGCTTTAATTACCACAATGGCAACAGCAAAATGTCACAGCCTCAACCACTGCCGTGTCCACACAATGCTGCTCTTTTCTTTCCCTTGTTAAGAATAGATTTGCTCATTCATATTGCAAATAAAGAAACATCTTTGGGTGCAATCTGCAAACAGCAAAGTCATTAAACAACTGACTGCAGTCCACATGAGCAATGTTACTTGCCTGAACAGTAAAAGCAAAACCAGAGCCTTGGTGAGCAGCCCACCATGATCACAGGGTGACAGCACCACAGTCGATGGTTTGTAAGTTCAAGACACAAATGAAGAGACGTTAATGCGTAGGTGTCCAGAAAAAATGGGTCTGTGGGTATTAGCTCATAATAAAAATCACTGAATATTTTCACCCAGTAAACTGCTCACCAAATATTATTGAAGTACACAATGAAAAATCTCCTTTTCTACCAGCTCTAAATGAGATATGAGCCTTTGGACGTGCAGTTGACAAATAATGCAGGTATAAGAATTTGCAAATCCTGTACAGTGTATGTGGAGTCCACTGGCTCTAGACATACATCCACAATCTGGAGTTGTGCAGCCTGAAATAAACACAGCTGTGTTTATCTGAATGTGTGATCCCATGTACATGGGAGAAAGTTCAAATAAATGCACTCTGTGCGACAATGCTGTAAATGCAGCAACTGCATTTGTCAGATGTGTGATGATGCAATCTCTTAAATAAACAGAATGAGCTGTTTGTTTGAATTCTGAGCTGCAGAAACGTAAAAATATATGTACATTAATCAAAGCCAACAAAATGAAATCCAAAACAGCTATAAAATCTTTACCGAACCTCAGCTGAAAATTTGCTTCTTGTCCATAAGGACCCAGAATAAAGTTCTTCCTGTTGGTATTTAGCATATGGTGTAATTTTTAGACAGTAAGAGATTAAGGGAATAGATAACCATCAGTTTTGGGTTTAGTGGCCCAGTCCTGTTTTTCCTAAGAGACCCCATTGTCAAAGACCAACTGTAGAAATACATAGAATCTTAGAATGGCTTGGGTTGGAAGGGACCTTAAAGATCATCTCCTTTCAGCCATCTTCCACTAGACCAGTTGACTCCAAGTCCCATCCAACCTGACCTACAACACTTCCAGGGATTCACAATTTCTATGGACAGCCCCTAGGAGTACCTCAACACCTTCTGAGTAAAGAATTTCTTCCTAAGAAAAAGAAATGGTGGGATATCCCCATTTTTCATCTTATCAACCAAAGTGATAGCTCTATTTTACTGCTAAAATATCTTTATTTGGGATGTGTGGCCTGCTCAGTTCTCAAAAGAACCAATAGTCTGAGGAATAAGTTCCTGATGAGCTGAAGAATATGTGAAGGAAAAAGAAAAATTGAATGAATGTAGATGCTATCAAAACTGTTGTTTTACTCAGAGTTAACATTGGCTCAGTGTTTCACTATAAACTCATTCAGAAGAGCAAGTTACTGGAAAAAATCCTCCACTTGAGAAATATGCAATAGTTACTGATGAGTCAGAAGTTGGAAGTAGTGACACCACCACACACTATTAAAAAGTCCTACTTTCCAATACTGTCTGACTGCTCTGCAACCCAAAATAACATCACAGCAGAAGTACTGTAAAGCTTTTTTTCATTTGTCTTAAGCATATTCCCTTCAAAAACACGAGCTGTGCAAATGGTCTTAAGAATGGTTACTGTGGAATTAGACCATCAAATTTCTTGACTTATGTGCTTTAAAATCTTGCCCAAAAGATGGCACTAACATTGTTTTTAGTAACATATATTGGATATAGATTTAATTCTTCCCCCATGTAAAAAGCATCTTCAAACTGGTCACAAATATATGTTGGAAGAACGTGCTTAATGTGCAGTACTATGCCAGCTGACAATTGCTGTATAGGAATTAAGCTTCCCTCACGTTAGGATCATCAGACACTGCACAGAAACTATTGCTGGACCAGCAGATGTGTCTGTCAAACTACAGAAACCCTGAGCTATGAAACCTTCATCCCAACCAGGACTATTTAAATCTATGTAATCTGCCATACAATATACCAGAAGAGTATCATACATTTAAATCATGCACTATTAAATCTCTTGAAAAGTATGCTAAGACAAGATCAACTTCATTGAACAATTTATATCTGATTTAAAATATTCAAAGAAGTATTACAGTGTTGAATTTTATTATCAGTAATTTATTTCAGGGTTTAAAATATTTAAATTACACACCTTATAAGGGATGGCAAATAACTTGCGTGTCTCCCGAAGCAGCGGAAGCACCTATTTACAATACTTTCAGAGTTTATATTAATAGGGTTATTTTGAGCATGTGCAGAGACCATATTGCTTCTTTTCACTAACCAGATCATGTCAATGAGCTTGAAGAAGGTGGGCCCCAAAAGAATTAAAAATTTGCTGGTGATCTGGCAAGAACAGAGCATTTGACAGGCAGAAGGTTCAAGTGGGGCTACTATAATTTACTGCAGCATTGAGAGAGAAAAATACTGCTGGCTTCAGTGTTGTTCCCTCTGAAGCTAGCAGAAGAAAGATGTGTCCAGCCTTCAGTATTGTGAGCTTCTTCTGAACATCTGGTGGTTTTTATTTCCATGTCATGCTCCTTCCGTAACAGCAAAACTCATATGAAAACCCCAGGCACGTGTTAAGGCACTGTGATAAAGCTGAACACCAGATAAAACCAGGGCAAGAGACACATGAAAGAAAATATGGGGACAAATGGGTCAGTGTGAGAGGTATGGCCAAATTAGTGTCAACTCTTCTGCAAGCACCCAAAAGGGTAGATTCAAATCACAGAATCACTAGGTTGTAAGGGACCTTTAAGATCATCGAATTCAACCCATTGAGGAGCAGAGAAGAGAAAGTTTGAAGAAAGAGCTTGGAAACTGATTATAAAGGCAACAGATGAATAAAAATGAAAGGTAAAGAAGGCAACGCCATGGTAGGTCTTGAAGGAGAAGTGCAGCAGATTATGCTCAGTGCAACAAATACAAGGGAGGGCATGGGAGAGAGAAGGGAGCAGGGTTGAAACTGTGATAGAAAGTGGTAGGAGAGGAGTTGGATGGAGAGTGATGTGGTGGGATGGCAATGCCACTCTGGCAGAGAAGCCAAAGGCAGATAGAGCAGCACAGGAAAAAGGGTGCAAGGCCTGGAGGCACAGCAGGGAAATGGGATGGAGAGATGTCAGAGGAGAAGAAATCACTCCGATTGATGCAATGATAACAGTGAGAGGAGAGTGAGGAGGACCCTCTGGGCTTCTCTTTGTGGGAGCCATGTGGCAGGTCCAATCTGGGGATTGTGCATTTGCTTACATTGAGTTCAACCCCAAAATGAGTTAGAGAATGAACATGAATTATGGTGGCATGAGATATACAGAGCTTTTCACCTGAAAAAGATGTATCACAAGTGAGGAGAGTGAGGAATTGCAGGAGCTGCCCCAAAGTACATTTAATACTTAACACTACTTCCTTATGAAGTCAAAGTAATTTATGTCCCCAACCTACTGCTCTTCTGCTAGCAAACCCCTCCTGAAATCAGCTAGTTAAAGAAAGGCAAGGAAAAAAGAAGGTGAGCTTCCTGGGGAGAGAAGACCTCACCACTGGCTTTTACTTTTTGTTTCAGTTTGCCAGAGACAGAATCAGGTTTCCTTTTAGACTTGCATTTTTGTTGTTGTGTCTGGAGCACACCAGCCTTTATCCCTTCCACCTTTAAACTTTATTTTTCTTTAGGAGAGGAATTAGTCAGCGACAAAAGAGAAGTGAGGACCAATGACTGCACCACAAAATAGTAACAGAGGCATCACAATGAAATCGGGGAATTTACAAAGGGGAAAAATTAGACACAGCAACCAAGACTGCCAGCCACAGGTGGGTTTCTCTCATATTAATATAAAATCCCTCAGTTAACAGGAATCAGAAAAGCATGGTACCAATTATTGTAAGCTGCCATCATCATTCCCACTGAGGCTCTGTTCAGTCCACGAGAAAAATCTCACACCGTGTTCGAGGGGCCTGAAAATCCCCAAACCATTGCTGGGAAACTCCCCACAATATCCCTGCACACGGAATTTTGGTGGGGTTTTTTTGTGCTGCAACACATCTGATCATCTAAATAGAACCCATTGCCTTTGCATAAAAGTAGAGGTACTCATCTGGTTACAGCCCCAGCGAGCCGTCCTGCAGGAACACACCTGGGGGAAAAATATCTCCTACAATAGGGTGCTGGACCATAACAGGCCTGTGCTGCCCCTTCCACCCCCTTGCTTAATGAATTTTTCAAAAACCAAAGGGAACTGCCATCCTAACAACAGGAACTGGACAATTTGCAGTAGGTGCTACGCATGGTAGTGCTAGTAGCAGCAGGAGTGCCATGAATATGGAAGTGAGGAGCTAACAGGAGGAAGAGACATTTGGAGAGAAGTATCTCGCTCAGCTTCTCATAACAAAAACTAGTTTTAAAATCTTCAGCAGTGAAGCAAATGGGTAGGGTGTCACCAGTTCAGCTGAAAACTCACTTGCACCTTATGGTCACCATCTGTGGTGTGGAACGTTTTCAACCTTGACAAAGCAGATTTGTCCGAGGATATTTCCGCTCTTTGAAATAAGAGAATTAGCTGTGGTAAAACCAGAACCCGTGTTGGCACATCTACACTCAGGCGATCTCTGGAAGGAGGAAAAAAAAAAAAAGTATATCATTGCAACAAGCGTCTGGTTGCCAACCTGTAAAAAATAACACCCTGCCACCCCCGGCCAGCTCCAGCTGTGTCAGTGCTCAGCAACACCAAAGGCCACTGGCTTTTCCTCCTCCTCTTTAAAATATGAAGTGCCTTTTTAAAAGCCCATGAGAAGAAAGGCACATGCAGCAGGTGGTCACATCTGTGCCCACCTCCCTCCATCCTGGACAATTTGTTCCGGAGTGCTCCTGAGGAGGAAAAGGATGGAAACTCTGGGTGTGAAAGGAGGATGAGAGTGGGTGGAAGAGGATAAGGGCAGGCACTCCTCTCCCATCTCAAGGAGAAACAGAAGATCTTAAAGCCCATCAGCTGCTTGCCCTGTTTCTTGCTCTAGCTCAGCATAACCCCTGCAGGAGAATTCCCCCAGAGCCCAACTAGCTGACAAGCACAAAAATCAACATATGTCTGAGATATGTATGCACAGGCATGCTCTCTATCACTGCTGAGATGGAAGCAACCACAGAAATATAAAACATAGATGGTTTCCTTTTGATTTGCCCTTCATTTGAGAATTCTCCATTGGCTGTAATTGCACTCATAATACTGCCACAGTTGTGTATTTTTCAAAGAACTGAGTCAATAATCCAAATGATGGCTCCAGCTCCAGACAGAGTCTTTCATTTCAACTCATTTAACATTTTAATAATTCCTTAAGTGTTGTAAGGTTTCTGTGTTGAGCTAGAGAGGAGAACTGCAGACCCACAGCTCCCCTCTGCTTCTGCTGGGATTTTCCAGTGACTCTGGACAAATCATTTAATGACCCCAGCCTGTAAAAGGGGCATCAACTGACTTCCTTATCTTCAAGGTATATTGTGAGGCTAAATCTGTGCATACAACTGCAGATTGTGATTTTTGGTGGGGGCAGGAAATATTTGCTCAAATGGGTAGGTCCAGAAGTGCATCTTAAAGAGATAATGATGCCCTCCTTCCCCCAGCCACCACCCTGAATGCCACAGATACTTTGAAGTCTTGATTTTTGGGGAAGCACAGGGCCAATTGCTACCAAAGTTAACCACAAAAAGTTTAATCTATTCTACCCAGTTTCAACAATTTGTCCTCCCCGATCCTGGAATTTTACTTCTTCCCCCGAATTTTCCCCTTCCTCTCCATGAAATGGTGGAATCCCAGCGAGCTACACTTCAGCAGAGATGAGTAGCACTGTTGGGCTAATTAGAATTCAATTAACACAGTCATATTTTACCACTTCACTCTCAGTTCTGGTGGGCAGTGTCACACGCTCCAGTGACACAGGAAGTACCGCGATGCGAATTAAACATCGTTTGCTACTGGCAACCAGTAGAGACACAGGACGGGGTTGTCTGCCTCCAGAAACCACAAGAAAGGGCTCAGCTCTCACCATCAAGAGCTTCATATGTAACTCTGGCCTTTAAAATGTGTTACAGTGACTCAGAATGAGGAACAAGAGAAAATCTGCTGAAGAAGCAGTTTGTCACGATGTGGGATTCGTTTCTTCAACAGCTATAACCTCAGTTTCCTGATTCAGCAACTTTGATGCCCATAAATTAAAGAAATAAAGTGAAATGGCATTGTGTTTGCATGGGATGGAGGTAACACTGGATGCAAAATGAAAATCACTCTGGTGGTCAAGGAAATACATTGCAGCGTGCCTGGACTCAAGTTTGGTGTCAGCAGTGAAGTTCAGGGAACCCTTATGTGAGCATTAAGTTTATCAAAGCCTTAGCAAGAATCAAGCATGGGTGAAGTATTGGACTGATTGAAGTCAGGGTGATACTTCCAGCCTCTCTCCATGCGTTTCTAAAGAGCCCAAAGCCCAGCACTGGGGCTGAAAAGCAAAATCAAAATAGAACAGATAAATAATAAATTAAATAACATAAGTTAAAGCCTCCTGGAAATGAAAACTGATTAGCCAGATTTCACAGAGGGTTTCAATTAAGTCTGTTTCTCATTTTTGTTTATCTATATTTAATACTGATAAATAATGTTATTTCATTACAGGTCTCTGACGGGTGTTTCTAGCCATTCTTAAAGGGATAGTTAGGCTTAAAAAACCCTCCATCACCTATGGAATCTGGGTTAGCAAAATGGAAAAAGCACACTTATTTTTCTCCACTAATGATGTTTGCATGTTTTCTTGTACTCTGTGTCTCCTACGACTTTCCAGATGCTAGAAATGGAGCTCTACCAAAAGCTCCCATCTTCTTCCTGTGTTGAAAACCTGGAATATTGGCTATGTCTCTGCTTAAATGCTGTGCTTCATGAGTCATTTATTCGCCCTTGAAGATAGGAGAGGAAGGAGCAATTCGAGAGCTCCCCACCTCACACGGTCTATGTGCCCCTGAGGATGGGGAAGGAGGGGGTCAGCCCTGGAGTGTGACTTCCCTCCAGCTTTACAACTTACACCTGACACCATCAGATTCTTCTGTTCACAGAAAAAGGACGGTAAGATTAAAAAGCCACTTCCCATTTAGTTAGGAAGCAGTGAGCACCACTGTTTAGCAAGCCTTTAGCCACCTCACAATGACCCTGGTCCTACCCATTCTTGCATGGCAAGCAAAACTTCCCTGGTTTCAGCAGCTGGAGATCAATGCCTTGTCCTGGGCAGATGAAAAACTCCTCTGTTCTTTAGTTTAAAATGGTTCAGGTGAATAGGGGCAGGCTGCTAATGGGCATTTTTTTTTTTTTTTTACAATGAAGGGAGTAAAACATTGTCACAAATCATCTGATGTTTGCATTGCCTGGAAAACACATCCTGTTATCCAAAGACATGCTCTGAGCATGATCTTCACAGACTCTGCTTTGTTTCCAACCCCAGCCTCCACAGGACTTTTTAACTCCTCCATCAGCGCCTTGGGTGTTCCCCAGTGCTCTGCCTGGCATCGCCATGGAGAGGAGGATGCTTTCCTTCCCCTGCTGCTGCAGGAGCTGTGATGAAGCAAGCAAATGCTACACCGTGTTTCTTCACATCTCAACTGGGGTTTCTGAGATCTTGCCATGCACAAATGTAGCAAATTCACTGTTTTCCCCTCCCTGCTTCTCTTCAGGCCTAAGGCAAAAGCTGCTGCAGAGACCACCTGGGTTAAATTAGCACAATTAAACAGTGTTAAGCTGCTTGAGGAAACGCAATGCTGTTTTCTGTGTTACTGAAGTCATGGTACGTGGCTGTCAAATTACTGCTTGGGAGCAGGAGGATGACCTGTGGGAGGAGCACAGAGCCAAAACCCTCACTTGTGTGTGTAAAGCTCCATCTCCTCATCCGAAGCAAATCACAGAATGGTTTGGGTGAGAAGGGACCCTTAAAGTTCATCTCATTCCACCCCAGCCATGGGCAGGGACACCTTCTACTATCCCAGGGTGCTCCAAGCCCATCCAACCTGGGCTTGGACATTTCCAGGGATCCAGGGGCAGCCACAGATTCTCTAGGTAACCTGTGCCAGTGCCTCACCACCCTCACAGGGAAGAATTTCTCCCTAATATCTACTCTAAACTCACTTTCTTTCAGTCTAAAGCCATTGCTCTCTAATTTCTGAAGAGCATTGTGCATTGTATCAGTGCTATAACCAGCAGCACATTAGAGAAGCTTTTTCAGAGCAGTCATGTGTGTTAAAGTGGAGAGGTAGGAATGTCATGCCAGAAGTCTTTTATTTGAATTAGTCTATAAGAGGGAAGATGGGTGGCTTGCAGAAGGGCACAGGTATCACTGCCTGGAGCTGTGTGGGGTAGCTGCTGTTGCCAGACCTGCTGTTGCAGGAAGTCGTGTTGCTGAACCAGGATGACCTTGTTACTCCAAATGGAGCCACTTTTTCTGCCCCCAGATTTTATCCAATTGTCTGTTTGTTTGGCAACCTGAGCAGAGCAGTGTCTCCAGCTGGGCTGCTGGATGTCTGAAAGACTGAGCCTGTCTGCAAGCAGATGGGAATGTTCCCGTATTTCTGTCTCCAGCTCTCAGGGACCTGACTGAGACTCACAGTGCTCAGAATGCTGAAGAAGAGTGCCCAAAAAATGCCATTGCAAATGCAGCTGGAAAGCAATCTTTTTTTATTCACTTTGATTTCTCAGGATTTTTTTTTTCAGCCTGAAACCCAGGTCTGGATCTACGGATGCACAGAAAGGAAGAGTGTTGGGTGTCTGCTCATGTGTCTCTGTCCTACTTCTCCCACAAGTAGGACATCTGGGATTTATGGTCACCTTAGTCTGAAGCTTCAATCTCCTGCTGCAGCAAGCGCCCACAGCCCTCA
This sequence comes from Sturnus vulgaris, assembly GCF_052056855.1. NCBI lineage: Eukaryota > Metazoa > Chordata > Aves > Passeriformes > Sturnidae > Sturnus > Sturnus vulgaris. The sequence goes on along the minus strand of NC_142249.1, from coordinate 38,435,279 downwards.
AAGCAGAGGCTGAGCTCCAAGTCAGGTTCTGTGCACTTTGCAGCACTGCTAAAATAACTCCTGTGACAAGAGGAAAGGAAAGCAAAAAGAACTTTGTACTTCAGTGCTGAGAGCGCTCACCGGGGCAGGGGAGCCCCAAGCTGTCACTCCTGCTACCTTCAAAAGTAATATCTTCCTGGTTACTAAAAACGTGTCCCTCAGGGGAGCAGCTTCCCTGTTTGCCCTGGAATTTCCCTGTTCCTGGATGGCTGCATTCCCAGCCGTGCTCCCTTGCTGTAGTTGCAGGCGTCGTGAGCCGTGCCGGCACCATCCCCGCACAAGTCCAGGATAGACAGAAAACTGACTAAAGAAAATTAAGCTCCACCTTGATGTCCCACTTTTCTCAGGCTATGTTTTTGCAACTTCGTAGCAGATGGTATGTCTTAGGTATAGCACTTTGGAGATGCCAAGTGATGTCCTATCTATCAGTGTTTTTATTTAATGAGGAGGGAAATTCTGACTCCTACTTACACTTGGGAAGCTGCAAGAGGGAGACAGGTGTGATGCTATTTCATACTGCTGTATCATCTACCCAGAGCCCTTTACAGCTATTTTTAATCTGGACACTAAAGGAACTATTAATTAGGAAAACATATCCTGGTGCCTAATACAAATTGTAGAGACTCTAATGGTGTATTACAGCATCTTAATTTTCTTCAGAGACTACAATTAGCAGTGAGTTGGTCTGCAGTATGATGACTTTTTTTTGCTAATCTAAGAAAATAAAGGATGCAAATATAGGGCAGCTTTGTCACAAAAGGAGAAGAATGGGGTTGCAGCCCAAAATGCTTCAAATATGTCCAGTCAATATATTCAAAATGAGACATTTCACTCAAAGTACAGTTGAATGAGGAGGAAAAATAAAAGTAACTGGGGTGTAGTGGCTGTTTTTAAAATGTGAATTAGGTGACAATATTGCACATAACTACTTCTAAAAAGTGTCACAGTATTTTGCTATTTACATATAGCCAAATCCTTTATATTTCAGCTTTAATGTGGCACAATAGTTTCCATTACCCTGCACACCAGATGACAGATGTCAGAATTTTGGTGGACTTTCACTGTTGAACAGATGTAATTGAACCTTTCTGCTTTGTGGGATTGAAAAGAAAGATGATTATATTGATGCAAGACAACTTTATTTTCCTTTTCACAATGAAATCTTGGGAGTTTTTGAGAAATTAGGCTTGTGTTATTACACAGGAAAATGCTTATTAGTGAAACAAATTTCTTCTGTGTACAGACTTGATTATGAAGTCAGCTGAAATCCAAAAATGCTAATTGAAGATGAAATACTAATGTCTCCTTTGTCCCTTTGCCACTTCTGAATGAAAAGGTGGGAAACTTTTCCCCCAGAGGAATGTGGATGAGGTTCATCCATGTCCTTCTAAGGAAGCTTATGCTGGTGCTGGTCTTACTGGGTCTCTACAACAAGAAACCCAGCAAAATCTTCGCAGTGGCTATTTTTCGTTGGGAAAATGTAGCTGAACGGGCAGAAAAAGTAAAGAAAGAAAAAAGGGCCAACAGGAAAACACTAAAAATTTGTAATCAACTGAAAGCACTGTGTAAAGAGATCATGCAGCTGATGACCTTAAAAAAAAAGCCTTAGCACCAGAATAAATCACCATTACCATCACTGACTATACCTTTCATTTCCTCTGCACAAAGCAGAGGTACAAGGTGCTGGGAAGCAAAGCAAACACATTTTTGTCTCCTCTCCTAAGGAGGGTGGGAAACTCCCTTCTTCCACACAAATCCTCAAGCAGGGGCCCTTGTGGTCATGTCCTTGTGAGAAGGAAGAGGAGGTTTGACTCTACCTGGCTAGCTCATGGGATATCCAAGGCTATGGTGCAGCACACTGGGAATGCTGTGGCTCCTTGGACTCCTCACCACCACTGTCAGTTCCTCAGCCCTGTCCCTCTCAACATCTTCACCAACTTCACAGCCAGAGGAACAGGTTTATTTTAATCTGGTATCCAAAATAGATAGTTCATAGCTGGCTTCCTTGCATTTCTAAATGTGGGTAAGAAAGCTGATGGATGAAGGAGGAAGCGGGACCTATCTGAGGCCGTGCCCCCCATTTCCCTTTCCTTTCAAAAAGAGGCAAAAAAATAAGCAAATGTGTCAATGTGATAGAGGTTGTTTTCATAAAAGTCCAGCCCACAACCCACTCCTGCCCTGGGAAAGCCTGCACTGGGGCTCTGCTCCTGCCTTGGCTCTCTGCTGGAAGGAGCTGGAGCAGCCCAGCCCAGCCCAGCCCTGGCAGCTTGTGGAGCCACGCTCTGTTTTTGGAAACATGGAGAGGTGATTATAGATAAGCTGCTGGATTTTGGCCGGAACAAGAAGATCTCAGGGACACTTAAAGAGGTTTAAGCAGCTGAACGTCAGCAGTTCCCTGCAGCCTGGTCCTAGGGGAAATAGTAACCCATACTTCTATGAATGGTTGCAAAGACATACCTTAGGCTCAATACTACCAGAGACTTGGTATTGTGTTTGAAATTAATTCCTCAGCCCATACCTTCATCTGCCATGGTACAAATGAACATTACAGGCTGAACATTAGATATTTATGTTCATCTAACAATCTGTAATAAGCTATCAGGACAGATTTTGACATGTACATTGAAGTTATTGCTTTTTTATCAATATCACGGTACATTTGTCAGCGGAGAATAATAATTGTATTGCTATGTATATAACTGATCTTGTAGTGTGACAGTCCCTACACTGTGCACAAAATGAACACATTTCATCCTAAACACAAGGCTATTAATTAAAATCAGACAGAAATAGAGAATTTTAAACTGCCAACAATGGAGCATCTCCGAGCAGCATCTTCTCCAGTATCTTCTCTTGTAAATAACTTGGACTCTAACAGGATCACCTACTTGTCCATGGATTTGTTTGTTACAGGCTGCCAGAAGAAAGGCAAGGTCAGAGGTCTGAAATCAAGGGCACGAGAGGTAGGACAAGGCTGCTGTAAAAGGATGAGAGCATATTTCTGGATTTCAGAAGGCATCAAGCAGCATCTGCTGTAGTTATGGCAGCAAGAGGAGCTTTTGTTCCGTTCCTTGCTTTTCACACACCAGTAACTTAGACAAATGCACTGCATATGTGGGCACAGGTAGTCATCTGCACTTTCCACAAGTGTCCAGCCAACTCTGAATTTTAATTACTTCTAACTTCTATATTAATTTCCTTGCAACCTGGCTGCTTTTTCTACAGCCAGTGCTGGACCAAAGATGAGGCTAGGTTTCAAGAAATAGTAAGTTTAAAGCAAGAAATGCTTTTAAAATGACAAATCTTCACTCACATGCACTAGAATACACAGGATATTATGCACAAGGAAGGGAAAAAAACCCACCTTTAAAAGAGCCAGAAACAGCATTGAAGATCTGGGAAGAATTTCTCTGCCAGAGTTTAATGGAGATCATAAGAGAGAGAATGAGTCAGACCATATTTAAAAACTAATTGCCCATTATCCAGGTGTGATGATGGTTGACATTAAGATGTTCAGGTTACCAAAGCAGTGAAATGTGGTTATTTTTATCAACTGACCAAAGTGTAATAAAACTATAGTAAAAATTTCCCGGGAGAAGTTATTGATCAATGTTTGCCTTTTCTGGCAGATTACAAAGAACAGGAAAAGGAGCTGTACCTTACACCAGACTAAAAGTCAGCCTTGACAAATTTGAGGAGTTGAGATTTGTATGGCATTAAAAATCCCTAGGCCACAGCATAAAATAAGCAAAATCAATGCTGGAAAGAACAAGACCAAGTGGTATAGGATGAGAGGTCAGGTACTAGAGAAGCTCTAACCTTGTAATCAGCTAAAGGCTTAGATTTCATATTTCAGTTAAAAGTTAAGATGCAATTTCAGCTTTAAAACCAGAGATTAAAAAAAAAAAGTGGAAGTAACTGCCAGCTATCTTACCAAACTTATCATGATTTTCTGTTAGAAATAGGAGTTGGACCTGCATGAATACATTCCTGAAACTTCAACAATTTTCAGAACAAGCAATAAGGCAGTGCAGAGGTCAAAATGGGATGGGGAGAGCAGGACCAACATCCAGAGAGGATACTCTTCCATTGGTAGTACCAAAACACAATACTGTGAATATAGGTATTTCTTTCCTATTTGTTTAAAAGCCTTATCATTTTACTTTTCATTAGAAACATAATTCTCCTTTCCCCTGAATAGTTTTGCTGATTTTGGATGCAAACTAATGTTTTGCAAAATGTTCTTTTTTGCTACGGAAGGGTGCTAAGGGAAAACCATAGCTTTTTTCTTTTCTCACCCTTGAGTATCCAGATTAAATGGTGTTTATTAATTTCAGAAGCATCTCTGGTTATCAGATCTGCCCATCTCTGCTTCCAACAGTACCTGTTGGAACTGTTCTGTCACAGGGGCCCAAACCTTTGCAGTCAGCAGCTCCTTGGTTCTTACTGCAACAAGTTTTCCATCTTCTGATAACAATACCACAGGCAGCAGTTGGAATAGTTTCCTAGAGAGAGGCAGATTTTTCTGCCTTTTCATTCCCATGCACAGATGGAGACAAGACAAGGCCTGGTTTAGCTTTTAAACATGACAGTGTAGCTAAAGTTGCTTTTCAGCTTAAATTCCCTGTATCTCCTCTACACATTCTTCGTATTCCAGCACCCAAAGGGGCTCCAAGGGAGCTGGACAGGGACTTGGAGCACGGGCATGGAATGACAGGACAAGGGGAAATGGCTTCTCCATGCCAGAGGGCAGGGTTAGGTGGGATATTGGGAAGAAATTGTTCTCTGGTGAGGTCCTGGCACAGGGTGCCCAGAGAAGCTGTGGCTGCCCCAGGATCCCTGGAAGTGTCCAAGGCCAGGCTGGATGGGCTTGGAGCAGTCTGGGATAGTGGAAGGTGTCCTTGCCCATGGCAGGGGGTGGGACTGGATGATCTCTAAGGTCCCTTCCAACTTAAACCCTTCTGGGATTCTGCAGTTCTATGAAAATGATGTGACCATGTTTCTATATTACTCAGTAATATATTATGCACTAATAAAGTAATCATTCACAAAACACTCTTTAGTTTACTATGCCAAAAAGAAAAAAAAAATAAAAATCCATGACAAGTATAATCTAGGAAAGATCTTGTTCCACTAACAACTTCCATAAACAGCCACATGTAATTTTTTCCAGAAATGAGTCAAAAGATCACTTGCTAAGTCACTGGCTGGTACAAAATAGATGCCATTAGGTAAAACTCATTCCAGTGAGCTCCAAAAGGGCACAATGTTGAAGTGCACTGTGGGCTTTGCTTTGAAAACGTTCTTTCCCACACACCTGCTAGGCTGGCACAGCTGAATTTTCCCATTCTTGTCAAATCTTTCCCATTTAAGATGAGTAATACTGCCAGATTTCTGAAGTAATACACCACTTAGTGTCGTATTCCCCAGTTAAGTTCCTCTATAACACTTTTATTTGCAAAGGTTACTATGACAGCTGCTTGGCTGAATATATTTTCAAATTGGGTATTTATGTTCTTCCATAGCTATTTGAGTTCTTCTTTTACTTCATGTGTTGAATCTCAAATAAAAATTTTATCAACTTTGGAATGTGAGTCATTATTTAATTGATCAGGATCATTCTATTTAATTGCTATAATTCACTTCATCTTTTGTAGGGTATATCCATCTTCTACCTTCAATCTTTAAGTGACTGCATTTTCATTGCTGCACCTTTTCCATCTTTTATTAATTGATTGAGCTGTGGCAGTTCCTTTTGAAACACCAAGTAGAAAAGACAAAATATTTTCATGGATTCTGAGGCCATCACAGTTCTCCAGCCTCCCATCCTTTGTGGGGTAGATCACAGACATTCACACAATCCACCTCAATTTTGAGTTATTGAGTCTGCAGCTCAGTCACTTGTGGTTGACTTGGAACATATCTTCTAGGAAGTTTTCCAATTTCAAAGACTTCAAGTGACAAAAATTATCCCACATCCCATGTGCAGTATCCAAATGTTAAATTGTTCTAACAGCTGAATTATGTGCAATCTTAAAAATTTACACCTCATTTCTGATATAACTTTTTCAGCTTGGGTTTACAGACAGACGATCATTTTCTGCCTGTGTCTTTCTTGTGATTAAAAGGGCTTGTGGAATTGTGTATCTTCTCTGATTTATTTAATGGGCTTAAATGCAGGCTGAAATGAGTGGCATGTAACTGCAATAGGATTTTTAAAGAGATAATTTAAGGGCTCACTGGACAGCTTTGAAGGTAGTTAGTGAGCATGCAGCTGGGTTTTAAATATATATATATAAAACATATATAAATATATGTATGAGAGTTATATAGTTATATACAGATGCTACAGGTGTAGAGAAGGGACTAGATACTCAAGCTGGGAATTTCTGTAGGAAATGTCCTATATCAACACAGCTGTTTAAAGGTTAGTGAGTCCAGGACATGATCTAGTTACTATCTCTGCTTGCTTCCTCTTCTTCATCTTCCTGTAGGCATCTTGGAAATTGGTGTCAGGTCCTAGATGGGTAAGGTGAATATATCAGGTATTCCTTAAACATAGAGGGATGAGCAGGATATGAGAACTACAGCCTGTGATGTTTCAGGGAGTGAGAGAAATTAGCAGACATGAAAAAGTCTTTTTTTTTTTTTTTTTAAGATTTTCCTTAGTAGCTTGGCAACATGTAATTCTCCAGTCTCCCAAACCCTGTCATCTAAGTTATGTTAGGATTCAAACAGCTAGCAGACTGTAAACAGGAGAGATTAGTCATCCTCAGATCCCCAGCATTACCATTTTGGAAAGAGGGAGAGTGGTTCCTGTAGGACCCCGCGCTGTTTACATTGGGGTAGCAGCAGGGAAGAACATGGGAAAGTCAGATATAAATGGCACTTCAGAAAAAAACTGAAAACATTTGCCAGCACTGCAACCTACTACGTAATAGCTCCTGAGTGGTGCTCAGCTCTGTCTCACAGATGCCCTTCAGTAGGATGAACCCGAGCATCACAGTCTAGTGAGCGGGAGACAGTCTGCTGCTCTGTTTGAGCTGAATTCCCTCCTCACCATGGTGACCAAGAGAGTTATATCTGATCTGCTATTCTGGCAAGGTCCTCCATCATTTCTCTGTCTTCTCAGTGCAAGCCTTCTCATCGGCGTTTTCCAAGAAACCTCAATCACTCTACCTGACAGAGGCGGACTTCCTTCCAGCAAATGAACACAAAGGCCCAACACTGTCTTTGGAAAAATATGTTCTTCCCTCCTGGAAGGATTCCAAAGGGCAGGCTATCCCCCAGCAAACCCCCTTGAGGACCAACAGCCCAACAGTAGCTGCCCCAAGGCTATCTTTCAGTTTGTTTCTATAAACACTAAAATAGAGTAGGGTAATGGATGGGTAAAGGTGGGGCCTTTCAGTGCTTAAAGGAGTCTTACAAGAAAGATGGGATTAGATGTTTTGGTAGAGTCTCTAGTGACAGACAAAGGGATAATGGCTTTAAATTACAGGAGGGTAGATTCAGACTAGATATTAGGAAGAAATTCTTGGCTATGAATAAGGTGAGGCCTTGGCACAGATTGCCCAGGGAAACTGAGGAGGCCCCATCCTTAGAAGTGTTCAAGGCCAATTTGGATCAGGTTTGGAGCAACCTGGGATAGTGTCAGGTATCGTGCCCATGGCAGGAGTTGGACTAGGTGGCCTTTAAGGGTGCCTTCCAACACAAACCATTCTAAGTCTCTCTGGTGCCATTTCATTCTGCATCGGAGCACCGACTTCACAAACATACACAAGGTCATCCTGAGGTTTCCAGCTCCAGCTCTGGGATTGTCAGTTGGAGTGATGTTACCTTTAGCTGAGACAACCCAGTCTCAGAGGTGCTGTAAGAGTCATCCAAGCCCTGTGCTATTGTTCCTGCTGCTGTGTTTTGTCTGGGCAGCCCAAACTCTTATAAACAGGAAACCGGAGACTTCAGATGATTTCTCTGCTTGAATAGAGATTGGTACAAGTATTCAAGATTGCTGCCCTTCTTCCAAACAAAACTCATTTATATGAATATTCATAGGCAATTAAACTGTCCTGACTACTTAAGGAAATGCCTGGACTTACACATAGATTAATGTGCATGTGTTTAGGCTACAGGTCTTGCTCCAGGACCTACGGATATCAATCTATTGTTTGGTCCTTAAGCTGCCAGCAGGCATGTTTTTCTCCTGAAACTCTTCTCCCATAAATACCAAATAAAACTATAGTTTGTGCAATAGTCCCAGAGATATCGGTTGACCCAGACTGTATTTGTTTGCATGAGACATCTTTACAGCACTCTGGGGAAAAACCAGAGTTTCAAAACCAGAACATCTATCCTCAGACAAATCTGCTGAACCGTGGAGCCGTATTTCCTGACTTCCAGGTATTTCTTTTGGAGTAGATACAGTAACACTTGTACATCATTCTGAGTCACTCCTTGTGCATATGTGCACATTACATCCATTTTCTCCCGCGCTGACAGGGCATTGCCAAGCGATTTAGTTTAGATAGAGCTGGCTCTTCAGCATAATTTTTCACACACACATTTTAGCGCCCTGAAAGCTGAATTCTGATTTACAACCTTTTTGGAATTTGTTTTTCACCGTGGTTTATGCCAAAGATGTTTTATTCATATAAAACAAATGCCTGACATTTGTTTCATTAAGATATTAAACTTGCACTCCGTTTGCTCTCCAGGAAGATACCAGCCATGTAAAGGATTGCCAGGCCAGGCTCTGGCGTGGGCACAGCTGAGGGACTCAGAAAATGGCATGTAAGCTCATCTTTTGCAGCTCTAACTAGGCAAGCCCTGTTCACAGCCCTGATTCAGTGGCTATTAAATAAACCAGAAAAGCACCCAACCCCACCCTTTGCAGCTGGAGCTTTGTCTGAATGTGATAAGAGATCATTAATTTTCAATTTGACCTCAGCCTATAACATTCAAGTGGCCTCTTTGTTCTCCTAGTGATGTTACAAGCAAGGTCTGAGTCAAGGGAACAGGAACGGAAATATTAAAATAGTCTTAAAAACCTCTTTAGTCTTGTGATCTTGCTCCTCCTAACCTAAACTGAGCACACCTTATCCATTGGACCATCACGGCCCCACGACATGGATTTCCTCTTGGTGACTGCTCCTTTCCCAGAACAAACAACCCTGGTCAGCCAAGGTGAGCAGTTGTGCAATGGTAATAATGGATATTGAAACTCCGCTGTGAAAACATGTTGTGAACAAATCACTGGGGCAAAGTTTATTTATATCAAATGTCTGCGTGTAGCATTTGTAACAAACCAAAGTCAGGATGAAAGCTGAAATTCACTGATTAAAGTGCTCTCTGTGTATAGCTCATACAGCTCTGAATTCAAAGACAGAGTTGAAGAAGTTGTTATTACAATCCACTGCAAAAAGAGCTATTGTGAACCTATGGGCACATCAACAGCTGTCTATGGAAAATTATTATTATTAGAGAATAGAAAATGTCCTATTTTTAGCAGATAATCCCAGAATCTGGGTTGAATTAGAATGAAGGAGAGCCCATCTTCCACATCCTTTTTCATTCAGGCATTTGGCAAGCTGAGACTTTACACAATGTAATTTAGGATGTTTAAATTGCTGTTTGTTACTGGTGGTTTCTCATTGCAATACCTCAAATACTTCAGGAGAGGACGTAAGGCTTGGGTCCTTCTGTAAATGCACAACTGCCTTCTATGGCTCTTAGGTGTTTTATGCTGCTCAGTTCGGGTTCACAGGGTTGGAACAAGGTTGTTTTGGGTTGTTTTAATGTGGTTTTTCTGCTTTCAAGTAAAGCCAGTTTTCCATCGACTAACTCATGATTTGTACTGAAACAAACCTTTAAATCCTAAGATCCCTCTCCCTCTGACAGAATTAATAGGCCTAGATGGCACCAGAATTGGGACTGGCAATCATTAGAGACTTCATTTTCTCTTCTCTGTAGATGCTCTGGGGGAAGAAATCCTGTTGGGAGATGGTCCTATCAAGTGTGAGGAAAAGGGATGTGTGACACCTTGATTGTGTCTTCAGAAACTTTCACAGCAGCCTGAGACCTGCTCAGAAGCCTTTGGAGCTGCATGGGCAGAAAAAAATTGCATATGTCAAGTAATTAACCTCAATCTTCCTTTATAGAGCAGAACTATTTTATGCAAATTTAAGGACAGTGGAAAAGGAGGGATGATGGCTTAACTTAGTTAGATGTTTGGTACCTTCCAGAGTCAAGCACAAAAACTGTGGGTTTTTACGTTAGGGTTTTTTGATGATGACTTTAGATTTGTAGGTATATGTAGCCTTTCTATGAAAAAAACCCAACCAAACAAAAAGCAGTGTGAGTTTGACAAAATTTCAGCTTCCTGATGATACGTGCTCAGACAATCAGGGAAAACAAGCAATATTATCTGGGTTCCACCACATTATGTGACCTATGTGAACAGCTCAGGCAAAAACTGAGACCTGATAACACATTATGATAAATATCCTTATGGGGAATAAATATTGTGAAATACTTTCAGAGACAAACGGTGATCTTGAGCAATTTTCTCCTAGTCAGTGGGTAATGCTGAAAGTTGAACCCAGTAGTGATTTTAAATATTTTTGTTCTCTTCATCTCTGGTATTAATCTGCAGTGTACCACTCTGCTCTGGAGTGATTATCAATGAGCTGATGGATTTAACTGCAAATATTGGGAAGAGTTCTTCCAGATCTGTGCTTTGTATTGCAGTGGTTAATATTTTTAATTGCTTTTCACACCCAAATTTTAACTGTCTGAATGTCATATTAATTAAACAAATTCAGGATGGGTTAATTCAACAACTGGAAGGCTTATATTTATCGTTGTTCAGTAATACTACCCAAGTGTCAGCTCTTAGTTTGAAAAATTCTTCTGAACTAGTAAACCAGAGAATAATAAAGATACTATAATTTTCTTTCACTAAAATAAACAGAATATTTTCCTAGTTAATTGTTTACATGTCTTACTCCTGTCACTTCTTTCCTTTCATCCTTATTTTTCTTGTTTTCCTTTATTCACATTTCATCTCTTGAACTCCTTATCTCTCTAATCCCTTATCCTTTATGTTTTTGTTTTATCTCTCATCCCACCATTTTATTCCCTGTTTCCTAAGCCTATCTCCCTTTCCATGCTAGGCTCCCCAGGCTTTAAATGCCCTCTGAACCTTTTCTCCCTTTCCCCCAGTTCTGTACCTTTCTCTTCTCTTTCATTTTTCCTTACAGCAATCTCTGCAGAACAATACTAGAAGTTGAGCTGGCAAGCTGACAAAAAAGAACAGTTGGAAAGAAAAGTTTACTCAAAGACAGGCACACTTCTTTAAGGAAAAAAAAATCTATAGGAAGGTGTTGCCAAATCATCTGCTTTTTCAGATGTGAAACTTTTAGCAAAGCTCTCTGCAGCGCTGATGTGAGGGAAGGAGCAGGAAACACTATCAGGTTGCCAGATGACTTGAGGATGGTGAGGTGGGATTCTGAAGTGCACGTGATAGCAGTAATTCAGGATATTATTCCTCATGTAAAAATAGCTATGCAAAATTAACACAAAGGCTTTGGTACAAAAAGATAAAAGCCAGGAAACTCAGAGGCTGTGCAGCTCTTTTTATCTCATTTCATTTTGGTTTGGGGATTGTGGGGAAACAGCAGAGGAGAGAGAGTGTTTACATTGCAGCATCTGGGCCAAGGTGTAGTCATGACAAAAGGTTACTGCTCTCCTGCTTGGCAATTGGGTGGGAAGAGGATTTGAGTGTAAAGGTGATGGCTCAGGCTGGGGGCACACGGACAAAGATGGGAAAGGTGAAAGGCAAAGCTGGAACAAGTCATGCAGCGTGTAGGCACCTACACATCACCTGGTGGGTCTATGAATGAGAGAAAATTTCAGCTGTGACTTGCACAGGGGTGTGTTTGTTACTGGGGGTAGAGTAAACCACTTCAGGCTTTGCCCCATAGAGTCTCAGCTTTCTAAAAACTTAAAGCAATGTTCCTTCCCTGAAGCCTGAGTGACTTCAGTTGGCAAATCTCTATCAGATTGCGTTGGGTTTACCCTGAATTTGAATTTCACTTCTGGAAATAACGTGGCCATGTGAAGAGAGCTGTAGATGGGATTTCTTTTCCCATCCTCACCATCCGAGGCGATGACCCCAGGCCTTGACTTGCATTCCTAATAGGACAGGACTTCCTTTGTAAGGATTCTTTAGCACCTGTAGGTTACGTGTTCAATTAGCATCTATATCCTGAACTGAGCCGAGTTGCACAAGCTTTGAAAAAAGTAACAACCAAATGGCTAATTAGGTCAAATTTGGGGCGTATCAAACTTGACAGTGTCTGGCTTACATCACTGTGGATTTACATAATGGAACTTAACGGTGCTGAAGAGTCTGTTGTGTCTACCCTGACGACTCTATGGAAGCTTTTTTCAATAATTTTCTTTAAAACATTAAACATTCACTCAGAAGAATATATGCTTGATAACTTTTCTGTGTGTCTTGTATAGAACAGGGCTTATACTGCTTATTACCTGGGCTACTAACACAATAGTATTGCAATCGGTTATCTTATTTTTCAGAACTCAGTAATCAACGTCAGCAACCAATTGTTTAGCAAATTTCCTTTTTCAAACCAAAGCTATTTTTCAACTGTTTGTTCAACTACAAAAGCCTGGGAGAGATGGCAAAACCCATGAGGACTCAAGGTAAATGCCTTTGTTTGTGTTTTCCAGAGATACTACCTACCAATGAGCAATTAGAAAAAAAAAGCAAACAAACCAACAAAATCTTAAGTTAATAAAGTTTTATATTCTTACTGTGGCTTCCTCTGTCTTCTAGCAGCCCATCCTGTACATCAAAGGTCAGAAAGAACACAATGAGTCACTATCAAAACCCAAAGAATGCTTCGTGAACAATTACTATACATAAATTGCAGCCTGGTATTTCATTTCTGTGCCAACTCACAGTAATACAGCCCATTTCCTCTCCTTTTTTTTTTCTTTTTTTTTTTTTTTTTTCCCTGCTGCTTTTGTCCATAATAGCAAACAGCTTTGCTAATCTGCTCACAGAGCTTGACTTTTTTCTTTTGGGGTACTTATACCATTGCCTTTCTGAGTAGTGGGCAGCAGTGTTAAGAAATCTTTTGCTCCAGCTCTGTAGGCTACACTACTTTGGTGTCAGAGTCCCCAACAACTCTATAAGACTGCCAGGCTTTGTAGCCAAAAAAATCATTAGGAATACTGAAACACAGAATCAAAGTTTCCCCCAGAGAGGATTCAGCTGTACATTAGCTCATTCCTAGCAAAGCAAATGAGCCCAGTGCAGCTCTGAAACCTGTGCACATCCCTCAACACATCCACAGTCTGCAGGACCACCCCCAGGATCCATTCACCCAGTTCAGCAGACTTGGTACCTTGTACATGCTTATGTGGGACAAAACAGGCCTGTGTGGAGCCAAAAGTGTCTTGGTGGCCATCATCCCTGGTATTTCATCCTGCCATTCCCAGTTTTCCCACTTCTGGAAACACCTTGTGTCTGTGACACTTGCTGCAATCCTCTCAAAGAGAAGCAGAGATATTCATTCCCTTGTGCAATATAACACCCAAGAAATAAAAAAAAAATTTAAAAAAATTGCTGAACAAATACCATGAAGACGAGTAAAGAAAAGCTGTTTTTCAGACGGTAGGTATTATGTGTGTGTGCAATTAATGAATACGAACCCAGATTTACAATTTTCATTTTATTACCTATGTACTCAAATTCCACACTCTGGTCAGTTTTAAGTAGCCTGCTGGTTAACATTTATTGCCTCTAACGAGCAATAATATGGACTAGAAAGTTGTGATGACAAGTAGCAACAACTGGCATTCTCTCAACAATTCCACAATAAGAAAAGAGGGAAGTAAGATAATATCAGCCAGCTTCCTTCTGAAGAGGTTTGGTTAAGTCAGAATTCTTCGTTTCAGAAAATTACAAAGCAAAACTACTTCAGACTACTATTCTACCTTGCATGGGAGGAAGATAGTAGATATTTTTAATGTTCCTAAAATAATCACATCCTATTGTACCCAGCTCTAGTAAAAGGTAGACTGAAGTAAAACATTGCTTTTTTTTTCCCTGATGAATTGTGAGAAATGTTCAAGGATCATTTGCTTCAGTTCATAATAACAGAAGTAATTGGATGTGTTTGAGGGATCTATTCTGTATCCTGGCCATATGCTGAAACACAGGACTCAGGCAGGCCCAGAGCTTTGATTTGTCTTCAAAAATATTCACATCAACTACTGACATGAAGGTGACTCCAAGAAGGTTTTGTGACTGTACTTGACAAGTTTGGAGCCCATATTTTAATTTTTTACTTGGTTATTAACCCACGCAGTTTCCTGTTTTCAATCCCTAAAAAGGAGGTGGTAGCACTTACATATCTTTGGGGACTAAGATCTAATCCTGGTGGGGCTCCAGGCTGACAGCAATTTACACTTATAAAAAACACCACTACAGAAATTTTGAATAGACAGAAGTACCATCAGGTTCTCCCAAGACTGCGATATATTGTTAAAATGCTTTTGTGGGGCAATAGTATTATCACAGAATCATAGAATGGTTTCAGTTAAAAGGGACCTTAAAGACCATCTCCTTGCAATGCCACTGCCATGGGCAGGGACACCTCCCACTAGACCAGGCTGCTCCAAGGCTCATCATCATGCAAATTTTATAAATTATTAATTATTTATAAAAATGCAGTGTATTTAGCAGCCTTGAGTGAAAGCTGCTATAGCAGACTAATTCATAAATCTATTTTGAGCCAAATTTCAGCAAAGCATTTGTAGTTTTTATACATTCTTGGTTGATTAATTCTGAAAACTTGCATGTACACATATAATCTCCATTTTTGCATACGCTTATACCTATCTGCAAAGTACAAGTGGCATAAGTGCTGTAGAATTTGCATACATCCAAACAGAAGACTCAGTTCTGCAGAACTTTTAGAATCGTGACCCCTTCTAAGTTATACCAGCAAAATACAGAAAACTTGCTGTCACTTATGATGTAGAGCAAAATGAAAGTAGAGGTGATGAAAGCGCTTGCTTGTGAATGAGAGAACAATACATTCTTCGGTCCTTCCCTGCAAAGAAAATATTTCTACTTTTTTCTTGGTTTTTTTTTTTTTTTTTTTAAATTTTCTTTCTTCTCTCACACTAACTGAATGTGGGTGGAAAACAGTAGAAAAAGAAAGGGTCGTGTTTGCTCCTCAAAATTTGAAGACGGTGTTTTTTTCCTTTGCCACAGATGCTCCATGCTCATCAGTTGCTGTGTACTTCTGAGAGAGAAAAGAGAGAGAGAAATTGCCAATAACATTGGTAACCTTAAGTGTAGGCATGCATAAAAATTTGCTGAAAATTGGGTTGTGGTACATGTTCTTATTTTAGATTTGCCCTTGTTAACGTCTTTTTAATAAACAGGTGCATACACTTCCCCAAGCTGTCACTGTTGTTTATCCAGTCTGCACACTTTATAAATCTACTAATGGAATAGACCCAATCATCTTAAGGAGCTGTGCTTTAATAAGCTACAGCCTCAAAGTTTTCAGGAAAATACTTTCTGGCACTATAGTTCTGCTGGATACAAGCTTCACAAGGTTTGCTTTTCAAGATTTAAAAAAAAAAAAGCGACACAATTTCACTTCTAAGTTCAGCACAATGTAATAGAGAGTTTGGCACATGCTTGACATTAAGATTAGTAACAAAGTGGGATGCATAGAGGGAAGGGAAAATATAAAGGTGTAAGAAAGGTGGAGCATCTCCAGAAATGGAGAAAGCTGGGTTTTTCAGCCTGGAAAAGAGAAGGCTCCAAGAAGACCTTACAGCCCCTTCCAGTGCCAAAAGGGGCTCCATGAGAGCTGGAGAGAAACTTGGGACAAGGGGCTAGAATGACAAAACAAGGGGGAAGAGCTTTAAACTGAAAGACGGTATGCTTAGATTGGATATTAGGAAGAAATTATTGCCTGTGAGGGTGGGGAAGCCCTAGCAGAGATTGCCCAGAGAATCTGTGGCTGCCCTGTCCCTAGAAGTGTGTAAGACCAGGATGGGGCTTGGAGCAACCTGGCATAGTGGAAGGTGCTCCTGGCCATCACAGGAGGGGTTGGAACTGGATGGCCTTTAAGGTTCCTTCCAACCCAAGCCATTCTCTGGTTCTGGATCTTGTTAATGGAACCAAACACTTACTCTGCATTGCCAGGTTTCAGTCTTTAAACACTCTTTACTAGATTCATCCCCTGCTTCTTTGAGAGCAGAGATGCTCCAGCCCCTCAATCATGTTTGTATCCTCTGCTGGACTCACTCCAGTAGCTCCATGTACTGAGGATCTCCAGAATTTAGGGGAATGAAAGCAGCAAAACAAACTTTCACCGTCTCACTGAAGTTACTTGGAATTGGATGATCTTTAAGGTCCTTTCTGACTCAAACTGTTCCATGATTCTATCAAAGGCAAAAAAAAAGGCAAAGAAAGAAAAACATTTTACAGCAACGAGCCTGGGTGCAGGACAGATCGAGTGATTTGCCATGAAAAAGGTTAGACAGGCTCATTAGAGGCAAAGTTATTAGGCCAAGCAAACAGTTAATCCCTGTCACACAGAGGTAACAGAGTTGCCAGCCTCGAACTCCAAATTAAAGGCAGTTTCTGAGCACCAGAGAAGTGACTCTTTTCTGCAGCTTCCTCAGTACCATCCATCTACCATAATGCTGTGGTGTTTTTCTTTCTTTAAATTCTGGGCTCCAACTAATTACTGGCAGGAAGTGCCTATTTTTATGCCATTAGTATGCAAATGAGTGAGAAGTAGAAAAATATTCTAAAGGAACTGTTACAATATCTGTCCACAGATTACTGGCCAATTAGAACATGGGATTAGGGCTGCAGGACCCCAAAAGAGTATGGCCAAAGTCTTTCTGCTTGGGTGCCTCAAGTGTAGTTTCAATGGGAACTGTATATACACGGCCCTTTTCCTCAAAAAAAAAAAAAAAAAGGGGAGAAAAAAGTTCAAGCCTAAATTGCCTGCTTACAAATGAGCACTTCTACACTTAGAAAATAAATGCCTTCACTTCCTTGCCTCAATTTTTCTATCCATAAATTGGGGATAAAACATCCTGTTTGTCTGCGTTCCAGCACATGGCAGGGGCAAATTATTCAGCTGGACTGGAGGGTTTCTCATCTGTCACCCTGCCTGAAAGACACGACCTTATAAAATCATTTATAATGTACATGATAAATATTAAAAGATTTTCAGGTCTTACCACTTCTGCCTAGGTAAAGCCCATGAAGAGCTGTCTCCTTCATGATGTTTTCATATTTCCACAGCTTTGTAGTGTCAGGAATTCAGAGGTGCAGGACAGTGGAAAGCTATTGGAAAACAACTTTACCAGGATTTTTGAACCTAAAAACTTGTGAAACAAAATGCTGCGTTATCTTAAGGGTAATTCTCATGCAAATCAGCCTTCTTGTTATTCTTTCATAATCACTGACTAGCCAGAGCAAGAAAAAAAACAAAACCATAATTCCTCAAGTTATTAGTGTTGATGCTTCTCACAGCTGTACCCTTTGGAAATTCTGCTTCGTCACTCCATTAGGTGTTACTCATTTTGACTTCGTATTAAAAAACAAAACAAAACAAACCCAGAAAAACAAAAAAAACCCCCACGTTTCTGTCTACATACCAGAGATAACACCATGCTAAACTGAGTCAGTGTGACAAAACATTTCTTCTCTAAAATAGTTTTGCTGGGAAGGTTTGTTACTCATTGTGGGCAAAAAGAGGGTTGATACAGCTGCCTGTAATAATTACACCTCCAAAGGAGAACACCAGGTTGGTCAGAGAGATGGAGCACCTCTCCCGTGAGATAGGGCTGAGAAAATTGGGATTGTTCAGGCTGGAAAAGATAAGGCTTTAGGGTGGTGTCGTTGTGACCTTCCAGTGTCTGAAGGGAATTTACAGGAAAAATGGGACAACTTACAAGACCATGTTGTGACAGGAAAACGGGGAACAGGTTTAAACTCAAAGAAAACAGGTTTAGATTAGATATTAGGAAAAAAAAAAAATCTTTACTGGGAAGTTAGTGAGGCACTAGAACAAGTTGCCCAGGAAAGTTGTGTCTGCCCCATCCTTAGAAGTGTTTGAGGCTGGGCTGGATGGTGCTTGCAGTAACCTGGTCTAGTAAAAGGTGTTCCTGACCATAGCAGGAGGTTGGAATTAGGAAATCTTTACGGTCACCTCCAACCCAAACCATTTCACGAATCTGTGATGATTCTATGACAACACCTGCTCAGCCTCTCCCAGGAGCTGCACCACCTGAAAAGGCTTCAGTTACGGAAAGAACACACACCTCCTACTCATATCTAACTGGCAACAGCTCTGATTGTCACTCTTTTCAGTTGCTTCTCCCAGAAAACCGTCTTCTTTCTAATTGTTTTTCTCTAGCCCACCTGGTGCATAACTCCTTGTTATTTATTCCTCCCACCCCTCCTTGCTCCCAAAACTCTTGCAGAGGGGCTCGTCGCTTTCCTCGCGCGGTCTGTTTCCCGTTCCATCGCTTCGCTCCGGGTTCCTCCTGCCCGTGCCCAGCTCCGGCAGCCGGGCCGTGCCCGGCGGAGCCCCCGGGGCCCGTCCCGCTGTCCCCGCGGGCAGGGAGGGTCCCCGGGCGGCGGGGCGGAAGGGGGGGCCGGCGCTGAGCTGAGGGAGGGGCCGGGACGCCGGCGCGTCGGTGCCGACGGTCTCCAGGAGGGAGTGAGGAGGAAGAGGAGGAGGAGGAGGTGAGCGCCCTCGGGGTGGGGTGAGAGCGGGGCCGCCCGCGCCAGCCCGGGAGGGAGGGAAGGGGTCAGCGGGGCGGGCGCTCGGCTGCAGGACCGGCGGTAGAGAGAGCTGCGGGCGAGCTGCGCCGCGCTGGGCGGGGTGGGGGGGGAGCCCGGAGGAACTGAGGGCAGCAGAGGAGCCGGCTCCGCCCGCCGCGGCTGCCGGCACCTACGGCCGCGCTGAGCCCGGCCCCGCCGTGCCCCGGAGCGCCGCGGGCGGGCAGGGCCCGGTCCCGGGGAGGCGCGGGGCCGCCTCCCGCCGCTCGAACATGGCTGCCGGCGGGGCGGCAGCGCGGGCAGCGGCTGCGGCTGCCCCGGGCCCTTCCCGGGCCTTCCCCGGCCCTTCCCGGGCCCTGCGGCGGGTGGGCAGCGCGGCCTGGCCGGGCCTGGGCCCGCGGTCACAGTGCCCGCGGGGAGGTGTTTCCTACGGGCACTCTTCTTCTGCCCTTTTGTTTTGACATGCAAGGTGTGCAGGGCAGGGGCTGCTTTTTGTGAGCGGTTAATGGGAGCGGCAAAATCTAAACCCAGTTTGAGTCCGAGTATAGGAATTAAAATGTTTTTACATATGAGGAGTTCTGCTAGAGAAGCTGTCTGAAAAAATCGCGCCCTTAGCTTTGGCTCCATCAAGCTTTATAGAAGGAAAACAAAAATATTAAAAATGTTACTTGTACCAAATGTGTGGATTTTAGGCAGTCAGTTTTATTATTATAAGCTAAGTATGCCCTGGAACAGAATGCTGTGTAGAGGAGCTGCTTAAATATACTTTGTAAACACATCCCAACTTTAGGAAAGTGTGTCTGGGATGAATGGGACTTGGCAGGTCTGCACAAATCTTTTAACACATGACTGGAGTAGCAGACTTGAGGAGAGAAACCTTTTAAGGTGCAAAAGCGTGCACTTTGTTTTTAAACAAGTGTGGGAAAGAGGCTGAAGCTAATTTATGGTTCCGATTTGAGCCCCATAGTCAGGTAAAGTCAAATAGCAGATTTTAGTGTGGATTATAACAATGGCTTGGCATAATTCAATAGAGCTATTTTATTGGACTCTATTAACCTGGTTAACCTTAAATCTTAACCATGACAGGGTTTTTATGTAAAGAGCCTCTACACAAAGCACAATATTGAATTTTAATTGAGGCTTTCAAGGCCTCATGAAAAGTGTGTTCTTGCCTCATCTTTTTTCCCCTTTCTTGAAAGTCCAGGTGTCCTAAAGTCAGTTTAAATTCTAGGTTGCACAAATCAATTAAGGGGAGCTAGGATTTTAAATCAGTCCTGTTTTTTTGAGTTTGTGTATGTATAAAAAATCGAAGGTTATTCTCAGTGTAGTGTGAACACCTTCGTGTTTACAACTGTAGCAATATACAAGTATGTTTTGTAATTGACTTGTTTACAAACTTTCTGGTCAATTTCGCCCTTTATGAATGATAGCGATGGTAGCAAGAAAACTGCTCAGCTCAGGTTGCTGGTACTTTACAGAGCACCAAATCCCTCCCTCAGCTGATAAAATGCACGGTTTGATTTCTGGTGCACCTGAATTTGAGTCTCCTGAGATGTGCCGTGAGTTCAACACCTGTTAATTAACCCTTGTGGATCCCCTGCCTGCATTAGGATCAATACCAAGTGCAACAGGTGCTGTTGCAAGTGTAGTGCCTGTAGCTTGCAAAGTGCCTGTGTTACAGCTGAAACCTGTCACTTTAGCTGCTAAGTCACTCAGACTCCAGTGTAAAAATTATACAACTTCCTTAATGTTTTAAAACCAGAGATATAGACATATTTTAAAGACCTAGCTGGCTGGAGGCCCATTTTAGAGTGGCCGGTAAAAGCAATAAACTATCCTCAAACATTTCTGCTCAATAAAATTTGAGAATATGAAAACAAAAAGTTCCTGGTTTAGCTTTTTATAAATGTTTTCTACACCCTGTGACTGCAAAGTGATTTCAGCCCATAGCTCAGAGCCATATGCCTTGAGCATTGTAGGCCTCTGTCCCAATTTACAGCATTGAGTCTGTTACTTTCTATTTTGATCAGAGCAGTGAAGTTTTGTGGTCTCTGACCAATGTCCTGCACTGGTGGAAGTGTCTAAATAGACGGTTTTATCATCAAAACAGCACGTTTTTAGTGTACTTTTCTTCACTCGGGGCTCCTGGAATCGGCTCCTTGTGCAAAACCTGAATGAGTGTTGGAAGCTGTGATAACACTAAGCACTTCCTGACATAGAGAAGGCCAGTAGTTCTGCCACCATTTGCTGTATTTAAAGTCCTTGCTGTCTGTAAGCTGGAATGTAACTTAGAGAAAAGAAATACCTATACATTTTGTTGTTTGGCTTCACAAGATCAGAATATGTTTATCCTAAACAATCCCATATAGTCCGGCTTGGGAGAGCCATGGGGGTAAGACATTTCTGCTGCAGCTGTTGAGCAAATAATTAATGTGGAATGCTGTCTTGGACTAGCTGTTCAAATTGCAATGAGGAAGTCTTGTGTATAGACTTGAGATGTTACATGGTTAAATAAAAGTGGTAGCTGCTGTTTCTATGAAAATTGGGTTCACAAATGTATCATACACATTCTTGTGTGAACAGAATTATGTTCTGTTGTGGGGAAATATACTGAAATTTTTTAGTGGTATGAGAGTTATTCTTGGTTATAGTAGTGATAAATGTTCAAGGCTAGGCTAGATAGGACTTGGAGCAGCTTAGTCTAGCAGAAGATGTGCCTACCCATGGCAGGGAGTGGGAATAAAATGGTCTATAAGTTTCCTTCCAACCTGAACTGTTTAATGATTCTATTTTATGATACTGGTCTAAACAACAGCATCTTGATGTTGATTGTTACACTGCTTGAGACATGAGCTGTTGTGTAATGGGAGTAGTAACAAAACCAAAGCAAATGGTTTGCTGGCATGAACAGAGTGAGTCTCTCATTGTTTGGAATTAGTTGTGTAATGTACTATTATTTTTAATTTTTAAAAAATTGCAAAAGTGAAGAGCCAACTCTAAATATAATCTCAAGGCTGTTAGGAACTCATGCAGCAGGCATTTCAGAAAAGAAAAAACACTGGCTACCATGTTTTGGTTTTTTTCCTATTTTATCTGAGAAGTGTTCTCTACTAAGTTTGTAGAGCAGGAAAATCACTTTAATCTTTGGTGGCAGAATTGTTAACAAGGGGCTGTGGTGAGCCAGCCTTGGGCTGCCCGCAGCCATCCCTAAGCGGAGCAGTTATCGGTGGGGAAGCGAGGCCTGAGTGCTGCAAGGACACAGAACCCAGTGTGAATTTCACTTCTTCATGGATTTATATCAAAGCATGCCTTAAATGTACACCTTAGCTGGCCATATTGCTGCATGTCAGATGTGAAAGCAAAAATAAACGTGTGAAGCACCAGGCAGAGTAGGAAATGTAAATCTGAAAACCATGTCTCCAGTCTATTATGCTAAATCCTGGACCCCATCTATAGGAATTCATGGGAGCATATATATGTTTTATTTTTGATCGGCAGTATTTCCTGTAGGCAAGAAATCAAAGATCTTTTTAAGTTATAAATGACAATAAGTAGGGAAGCCAGTATTTCAGATTGCTGGTATTTTGGGTATGAGTAGCTCTTTGATGTCCAAATGAGAACTGGAGGAATGGCTAAAATTAACAGTGAAGTATGTAATGCTAATGATGAAATGCAGAAGTTGGAGGAAAACAGGCAAGGCCAGGCACTAAGGGTGGTTTATATTTTTTTTCCCTGAATAATTTCTTTTTTTGGGGTCAAAACAACACAAACAGTTATGATACATAAATCCTGAAGTAAGTAGATCTTGGATAAGCAACTTTGATTGAAATATTTGTGTAGGTATAGGTTTGCATATAATCAAATGTGCAAAATTTATTACATATGTAACTTGCTGGATTGTAGTTTCGCTGAATTGTGAAAAAAATGTTAGGGTGACCCAAAAAAGGGGAGTTTAATTAGTTTTGCATCTGAAAACATCTATATGTATTGTGGTTCTACAACAACGTGACCACTGTGGCTTCACATGCTGTTTTCCAGTTTTGTTCCAAGATTATTTTTGGGTGGTCACTGCCTGTTTGTGCAGCAGGTTGTCTGTGTTACTGATGCTCAATGGTACAAGTATGAAATTACCCTAAATACCATGGGAATGTTTCTTCTCGGAGGTGCAGCAGTGGTTCTTAAGAAGGTCACTTTGGCCATGCCTCTGGCAACAGAAAATGTGTGGTGGTCATGGCCTTGATGGATAAAACACCATCCAGAGTGCAAGATTTCTTTCACAGTCGTTTTTAGAAGCTGTCATTGAGATAAAAACACACCCTTCGAGTTCACGCCTAAGTAATTGGATGCAGATTTAATATGATGCAGTGTTTTATTCCTTCCTGGGATGGAATCCGTGTTGGGCATGACTCACCCTGGCAGGATTCAGCGGTCAAGCGTGTTGGAATGAAGGCTGAAGACCTCGCTGTTCCCATGCCTTATTTTCCTCAAGAAATGAGAATCTTGGTTAATCCTCCAAAAGCTTAATAAAATATGTGTATTAGAAACAGACCTGTTGTAAAGCCGTTGTATGGAAGAACTTCCAGAATATCACAGACCTCTGTGCATACATGCAGAAGGAAATGGTTGGGAATGTTTAAAACTCAGAATGGATGATTAGCCAGATCAGTGATGGTGTGGCTTACCTCCATTTCTAGATCACCTCTTGGAAAAATATCCCACTTTTTCCTGTTCTTTCCGATCAATTTTGGGGGAGGGAAAAAAGCTAACCTCAGAGTTGTATGTTAATAACCTTATTGTGGAGTGTGTGTGTGACTATGTAAATCTTGATTCTGTTTTATTGGTGTTTATTTACCAGGTGATACCTTTGCAAATAGAAATAAAATCCCTGTTGCATTATGAAAATAAAGCTTTTTTATAAGTATCTTGCCTAGTGTATATAATTAAACAAGTGATTTCTCAGAAGCACCATAATTTCCATAATTTTAAAACAAAAATCTTAAATTAAGTATAACTCCTCATTTCCTCTGAATTGTATTTCCTATGTATCTTTCTGCTTTAATATTTACTTAGCATACAAATATGCCCAAAACCAAAAATTCAACAAGTAGTTGAACATATTGCATCTTTTATATTCTGGTTCTTTTCAAGGTTTGCAATAGGAATATGTTGTGAGATGACTTTACTAAACAAGAAATCCACCAAGATCCTGTGAAATTCTGTGTTTTATGATTTCCCAGTTGAAAGCTTTCCCTGACTGATTGCAGTTTAATACAGAAAACTTCTGAGTACAATTTTGTGTTTGGTCTGAATTAAAGTTCTCCAAATAAACAATAACATCAGCTTGTTGACTTCACAGAATAATTTCTTGTCCTGATCTTGCTTTAAGAAAACTTTAATGAGAAATATGCTCTTGTTGTTGTTAAGTCAGTTTTCTTCTTGTTGTGATTTAAATGTAAAGGCAAGATTTATGGAAATGACTGCAGGGTGGTGCTGGCCTAATTAGTCATTATTTCTGGCAAGGCATAAAAAATTGGTTGTTCTTGTGCCTAAAACTAATAGTGTATTTTGTATTTAATCTGTAGGTCTTTTGTAAAACAAATGGTTGTGCTAAAAACTGCAAAATACACACATTTAAAGTTCGTATGCTATTATTTTGCATGATGTTTTGGCATGTGATTTAAATTTTTCATTGATAGTTAAATTTACTGTTATATATATTTGAAATGTATATATCCCTTAAAAACCAGGAATAATAGTAGCTGAGCTGGAATTTGCAGTAGAAATTTTGGAATTGAGTATGGCTTTTCTACCAGTGTCTATTCAAGGATTAAGCACAAAGCACTGCAGTACTTTATAAGAGTACTAATACCTATTACAAGGTTTTGTATTTTTTTTTTTTTTTTTTTTTTGTGAAGCGTTTTAGGATTATCCATGTGATATGTTCACCATTGGGCTGAGGGCTGCCTTTTAGGGCTTTCTTTTTGTGGGCCTTGTTGAGATGAATTCCCAGTAATTGGCATTTCACCCAGAAGCGACCCAGGTGACTTAGGAATTCCAGCACCTTCAGCATGTGGAATGTCTGTCCTAATCAGGCTTAAGAGAAGGGAGCATTAACCCAGTAATGATTGAAACCTGCCTTCTAAAGGAAAATATTCAGCAGGGCATGTGACACGAATGCTCCTCTGTGCCTTTGCCCTCTCCTTGTCCAGCCACAGCTCTTGGACATCCTCAGTGGCCACGGGATGTTACTGAAGCACAAAGCTCCTCTCCATGAATCCATTTCATGATTAAACTTCCCAAAGTTACAGCCCCTTACACGCAACTGCAGTTTCTTGGTAGCTCTGACATTATTTTACTATTCATGCTGTGAATTTCATTCTATAGTAAAATGAATATTATATTGGCCTTTTAAGTTGGTTGTCAGTGGAGAATTGGGAAGCTACACTTAGAGCATCTGTATGCAATCTTGGCGACAAGTAGGACCCTCTGGAAAGCTGTTACTGTTGGGGCAGAACTAATCATTCCATGTGAAATTATATAAGGAGAATTAGCTCTGACTCTACCTCATTTCCTTTCATACTGCTGTGAAAATAAGCTTAGGAACGTCAAACCTTCCCTCCTTATTTCTCTAAGTACTTTGTTAAATACTTCTTTTTATTAAGGCTTATTTATTGGAGGTGCTGGAAAAGAAAATATAGCTGTCTGTACTTCTAGATACTAATGGGATATGCATCCTTGCCCAGTTTGGCAGTTGTGATTTCTTTCCCAGGACTGGATTCCTGGGATCAGTTGCCATTGCCTTCTCTGTACTTTGACTTTATTTCCCTGGCGGATCATTCCGAGTACTCCACATTTAAGGTAGCATGCTTCATGGGAGAGAAAATTGTCAATCACAGCCTGCCTGGGCTATTGAGAAGAGAGAGATATCAAAAGCCTGCTTGGAGCTCTAAGGAGCAGTCAGGTCACCTGCTGAGTCGCCTGGCAGGAACCTAAACTTGTGCAGCCTTTAAGTTTAGGAAAGAAAATGGGGATCTCGGGAGGTCATTGCTCTGTGCTGAGGCCATGTACTGGATGTGTGAGTGTGCAGTTCAGTGTCAAGCCAGAGAGATGAACGGGCCATTCCTGACATGTTCTTCTTACCAGGTCTTAAAAACAATCAGTGGAGATTTGTGTAACCCCTCCATAACCTAATCCCTTGTTTAACTATCCCTAGAGGTAGCGTATTTCCTCTAATACTGTTCTAGTTTTTTTCTTAACCTGTTAAGCTTCTTGTTGGTTTTTTTTTTTTTTTTTCTACCCCCTTCTTCAGTGGATATTGCAGTAGTGAGACATGATTCTTGTAACTGCTGTTAACCTATTTTGAAGCTTGTCTCATCTTTCTTTACTTTTTTGTTTTGTACTCACTGCTTAACTCTCCCAGATTGCTTAGGTTCTCTTTTGAGCTCGTTTACTACATCTTTATTGAAACCTGAGTGTAATGTACAACCTTAGGATCAACGATGAGCAGAATAAATCTTATTATCTTTTTCGTATGATACTTCTATCATTGTTATTATAAATTGGAATTATTTTTCAATTTTGGCATTCAGTTCAGTATTAAAACCCCAGTTTTAGTTTTGCTGTTAATTCCTTAGTCTCATTTTTCTCAATTGTAACTCAGTTTCCCAGAATGCTTGCAGCATTTCCCAGGTAACTACTAAATTTTGCAACTATATTTTTCATCATCCAAGTAATAAATGAAAACCTTAAGTAATCTTGCACTGAAAATGCCAAGAGGAAACTTGTTGTATTCGAAGTCCTGAAACCTTGTTGCAGACCCAACCTTTGGAGATGGAGTCACAGAATATTTGGGTTGTGCTCTGATTCCCTCATTGTCTTTGGAACTATTGCTTGTCTTGGTTCTTTCTGTCTGTCTGTCTTACATTGAGAAGCCTGAAATGGGACAAATCAAATCTGACATCTTGTAGCTGTAGGTGTCTAGGAAAGGGGATTTTTAATGAGTTGAAAAAAGCTTGGAGAATATTTACATGGGTCTGTACCCATGTGTGACTCAGTTTCTCTGAGTGGTGTGTAAAAATCATCTTTAATTATACTTTTAGGTCTGACCCACAAATGGTAATTTTTCATGGCTGCTAGATCAACACTTAGAAACCAAAACTTGGATCAATCAGGTCTCAAGCTTTAAAGTGTTATTTTGTGAAACATGTAGACAAGGGAGAACGGGAAGAAACATTCTCTGCTTGAAAATCTTTTCTTTCTTGCTGCTTGCTTGGAATATAATCTGCATACATTTTTCTTTTATGTTGGTGTTTTACTACACCTGATGTGGTCAGAAACACTTTTTTATCCTCTGCCATGGCATTTCCAAAACCAAAGCAACTAAGAGATGCTGAGAGAGTTGGGAAGACACAAGGACTGTGGCTTACAGTTAAGGCAGACGTGATTGCAACATCTGTGCCTAGGAAAGCTGCAGTCTGATCTGCCTTCTGTCTTCAGGATTTCTGGGATTCCAGAAGCAGAAGTGGTGCAGATAAGACATGTCCTCTGAGGTTTTGAAAGGTTTCTGCTCAGATTGTAAAGCTCTTCCTTATTAGGCCCACAGGAAACACATCTCCTCTAGCACAGCCAAATTGGTATCATTGTTGAATACTTCTCCTTGGGCTCTCCAGTGGTAACTCTGCTCCTTGGTGGGGTTATTTGGGATGAAGAGCCTCTGTGGCTGCCTCTGTGTATTGACTAGCTGAGTATATTACTGGCATGTAACTGTGTGTGGTAATTTCTGACTTGGAAGCTGTGATACGATCCAAATAACAGTTTATAGAGGGTTTTCCACCTTTTTTCCTTAAATTGGACTCTGTAGGCCTAAAATTTGGGACTTCTAACTTAAAATCTCCATTAGAACTCAATCTAGTAACTGGGAAGAAAAACCCCAAAGCCTTGGCAGCAGACAAATGAAAATTCATTTTCTTTAATGACTCTCCCCTTTGCCAACTGTGTTCTTGGAAAACGGGTCTTTGCACTTGGTTTGTTTTCAGTGCAACAACTGTGTTGGTTTCTGGGTGGCATAAAATTGTGCATATTCCTCTCTGGGTTATGAAAGAAGCCCTGCCCTTTCCCTCATTTCTGAGCACCAGTCATGGGGCTACTTCCTGACCTTGGGGCTGTTCTTATATTGGGGCTCCCCACTCGCTGTGCTTCTCTGCTGTTGTGTCCTGCTCTGAAGGCTGTGCCATGTGAGATGTGCTTGCTGTTCTTTCTCCTTTCAGGTGAGCTCCTCTGCTCTAACCATGTGGGAAGAGAGAAGCTGGTGGCCTTCCTCTGTTCCATCTGTGCCTTTGAAAGGACTTCACTGAATGCAGGGCAGGAAAAGCAGGTATGATCTGTGGGAGTTCAACAGCAAACACTTCAGAAAAGCAAAGATTCACCTCCCTAAGTTCACAAATCTGTCCTGCAGGAGAAACAGTAAGTAAGACATTAAAAAAGTAACCAGATGAAACATTAAGACAATGTCCACATGACCAAAGCAGGTGGCTTGCATAATTTCTTTTGTGCATGGTTTTTATGTTGTTGTCATCATAACAATATGTGACAAATGAATGTTTTCCTCTCAGTGCTGTTTAAAATTTAATTACCTGAATATTGATAATGTTTGGTGCTTAGAAATATTTGAGGAATTTTCTACTTCACTGGATTGTACATAGAGTAATTTTGGGAGTTGAACAGTATATTTCACTGCAGACACTCCTAAAATAAGTTCTTAATAATCTGGATGCATTAATATTCATTTTTAGAGTTTACATTGTTAAATGTTGGTTATTAAATTCTGTTCAAAATGTAAACTCTGTTCTGTTTTGTAGCATTAATTATGCAAGTTTGAAATTCTCAGTTTCATTTTAAGGTAGGCCTTTTTATTTGTATGTAGCTGTTGAAATAAATTACCAGTACAAGAAAACATTCTCCTAATAAACGAGGGATGCCTGGAGTTGGCTCTGCTAACTGAGACAATTTAATTCATCCATCATCAGGGATGATGTTTCTTAGCAACACAAAGTATTTTCACCCGGGGCGCTTTCACAAACTTTCACATTTTTCTTCAAATACAGCCTTGGTAGTGTTTTATATGACCTAAAGTTCGTCCATCTGTCCTGAAGCTCCCAATACTTTGCCATTCTCTCTAGTGATCAAATGATCCGATATATGGGGGTTTTTTTCAGCTTAATAATACACAAGTTGACTAGAGAATCATTTCGCATGTCAGATTTTCCAAAGGGTTCTGGGAAATTGTTTGTTGCTCTGTATAGCAAAGCTAAAAGTTATTGAAAATGTGTTGCAGTTTCATAATAAAACAGATCTGAAAATTATTGGCTGGAGAGCCAACTAAATGCTTTCTGATAGCCATAGCCTCAAGGGGGATACTTGGATCATTTGTAATAAGGGGATATCTTTGATATCTTTTGGTGAATTGACTAGTATTCTGTTTAGATCATTATTTATGAAAAAAACCTGGCTTGGTACGCAATATTACATTATCAAATTATTTGGGTGTAAGAATTGCCTTAATGTATCGCCAGAATTTTCCATGTTTATTCTTTTCATGTGCTGCATGAAATCAGAAGAAGCTGCTGATCCATTAAGACTACCTTTACTTCTTGCTTTCCATTTTTTCAACATGTGTGGGGATGATTTGATCAGTGTAATTACCACCTGGGGAGACTTGGCTTGCTCTAGAAACCCCTTCAGGTATGTAACAGGTGTTGTTCAGTATGGAGAGCACACATCTTCCAAGTGCAATGTGTTATTTTGCTTTGAGAAATAATATATCTTGATTTTTTGCTAAACTGCTCAGAAAGCTTCTGTTATGTGAAGAAGTGACTAAGCCTTTGCTTCTGTCTTGCTTTGAGAGGAAAAGTTTTAGTGGTTCTTTGTCAGCAGTGCATAGTGACAAGTGTTTGAAAAAGGTTGTGATGAGGTAATTATTACTCAGCTTATTTCACAAAGAAGGTGTACAGAAACCCTTTTAAATCGTGGGAAAAGAAGTTACAGAAACACTGGTTTGATTCTTCCTCGTAGGTAGAAAAATGCTGTGTAGTAGCTCATTTCTTCTTAGCTTTAATTTGCTGAGTTTTCATGTAAGCACAAGAAGTCTTTGTACACATATGCAAAAATTAATGTGACACTTAGTTTTATGTCCAAGCTGGGACACCTTGTCTGAGGTGATCTTATTGCAGTGTAGGTGTTTCATGCCCTGGTGTTACTGTCTAGCATCTTGCAAGATCTCCAGGTGTTCCCTGAAGTCCTTTGAAGAATCACCTAAATTGGAAACGTTTTGTGCTATCCCACAAAAATTGGTATCTCATAAAAAATGAGGAGAAAACCTTTTGCTAGCCAAGCCTTTAAGTCTCAAGTCTTTGAAAACAGCAGCAGTCACTTGTCTCTGATGTTGCCTTACCTGTGAGTTGGAACTCTGGCACCTTGCAGAAAGGTTAGGGTTCTGTTTGCTCCTGCAAGGCTTTGTTGCCTGTGGTGAAAATCTACATTTTTACCTCTGCTTTAGCATCCTGGGATCATTTGGGAAATTCCAGAATCCGCTGTAGGCTCTCCTTGCCCTTTCAGGTTCTATTAAAAAAAATTCCTTGTAGTTACGGTGGCTCCTTGAGGTACCTGCAGGGTCTGGTGTTTGCCCTGCAATAAATAATGTAGTCATGTTGTAGACCTGTATTTGCATCTTGGTGCAGTCAGTAAAGACTGACATGAAGGCTGGTAATGCATCTTTCAGAAAGTCAGATTTAGAAAAGTAGGTATTGAAATTGCTCCATAATTGAGACTTCATTTTTCCAACTGAAAACCCAGTGTCTCAGTTTACAAAACTAATGAAGACTGCCACAGACAGGTAAGCACAACCTATTTCATATGAAACCAAGCCTCTGAAATATGCTCTCCATAAATTAGTGTAAGAAAAATTTTATTTTGAAGAAAGCTTTGCTTAGGGTAGAGAAATAAGAATATCCATGGGGTTCACAAGCAAAATACAGCTCTGTTGTGAAGTACTGGAAGCAGTGCTGGTGATGTGCCAGTTCAGAGTGGAGAGGAGGTGAAAGGGCTTCCAGTAATTCTAGGTAAGTTCCTTTTCCCTGGGAACATTTTTGATGTAGCAGAATGGCTACTCAGGACAGGTAAGTGGTAGAAAAATGTTACTTGAGTGCTGTGCTAAAGGCAAATTAATTACTAAATGTTACTTCTAAACCATAGCCTCACTTGCCATAGTGAAGCAGACTGGGCTCCTTCTTATATCCACGTTCTTTCTCCACTAGGGATTTTTTTGTGTATTCTATGCAGTTTCCTATGGTTAGCTATAAGGACATGAAGAATTGATAAAAACTGTTTTTTTGAAGGTAGTGAAAGGTCTAGAGCCAGTCTGATAAATAGAGAAGGATAACTTGTAACGATAAACACACAGTAGTGTCAAAACTGTTGTAAATTTTCAAAAACTACTTTTCATCCTCATCCAACCATGACTCAAATAAAGAACATTCCCTTTATGGCCTGCAGCACAATACAAATTGTACTTTGCTAGCTTTCAGTTAAAGCGATGAACATATTACTTGAATTTTAGGAAAGAGAATTTGAAAACGTACTATATTTAGGGTTTAGTCTTGAAGTTATAAGAATAACTAGTGGTTCTTGCTGTTGTTGCATCTTTCAGTGTTCATGTGCAAAGAATGACTTGATCAGAGTTGTCACTGGGAACATTTAGTTTTTCATGCAGAGTATTTTTGGGCTGCTTTTATTTGGAAGAATATGGGATGGAATATAAAAGAGTGAGCCTAAGAAATTATCATTTATGCTAAAAGGTCACAAGTTTTAATTGTCTGGGTGCTGTTTCTGCAGTTAGTCTCTGGAAGAAAGTGAGTGCAAATCAAGCTAAAACACTTCTCAAAGTGGGTGTTTGACCTTGGAATTCTTGTCATTTATATAATTGTCTTTTCAGATACTTGAGAATTCTGTGATTTTTTTCTGATTGGAATTTGGACAGGTTTAGGAATGAGCAGTCAATTGTTCTGTGTTGTGTTTGCATCTAGCTCACATAATTTAAGAGTTTGCATGAAGGCAGGTGTGATTTCATTCAGCCTCTCTAGTACACAAAACTATTGTGTTGTCAATAAAAATCATAATTTCTCTGTGTTACTGAGCTTTGTTTCCAGCCGAGGAGTAGCACATGAAAGGGTGGGGGCATTTTTAGAATCATAAAATGGTTTGGAAGGGACCTTAAAAACCATATATATAAAATATAGAACATCCTGAAATATGTACAATCAAATAAATCCCAGTTATACAAACAAAAAACGAGCATCAAAATAGTATGTATAGTGTGTGTTAATGATCTGTATTTCGTATGAAAGGCTGACCTTTTTGGGACCTTTTCTTCAGAAATAAAGAACAGGCTGATCTGTTTCTCCCACAATTGGAAGGGCAGTTGGAAATTTGGTTGATCTTATTTTTTTCAGCATAACTATCACAGGGAATGAGAAGGCCAGTTGCTGGGATTGCAGAGGACTGTGCAGCCCCAGGCATCTTCCACTATGTGTGAAGAGTGATTCTGGATAATGCACACAAATAAAAATGAAATGCCTGAGTTCGGACCAAACACTGATTCAGATCAGGAAAAATATGGTCCTTCCCAGTTACTTAAAATGGATGCATGAGGCTTCTATGTGATGATTTGTATAAATCAAGGGAAATGGACATTAGATTGCACATTCATTGTTGTGATTATCACTTGAATTGCTTAGCATTGTAACCTGGTAAGTATTGGCCAGTGTTGTATTTAACTGTGAAAAAAGTATTGGAAAATTATAGAGTGAATTTGATTTAATTGAATATGGTGGTCTAAATCTCTGCAACTTGGAGTTTGAAGCAGGGAGAGAAATGGTCAAGAGCCTGCACATTCTGCATGTGGGATGTTTTACATTTGGTGAGCTCATTACTCAGGTTTTTACTGCAATAATAATCTATTCAAGATGCTGTTTTTAGGCCAACATAAACCTATTTAAAATATCCTATATTAAATATGTAAATGTTTTCCTGTGGCCAAATTTTGTCCACACAACTGTGTAGCTTTAGCTTAAGCCACTTTTCAGCTTCCAGACTCTTAATTGTTTTTCAGTCTGTGGAGTACAAAGAATTAAATGTGTCCAGTCTTATTGAACTTTTGATTCATTTCATGATCAGGGAGATGATTTACTGCTAGGGTTTTGAGATGTGGACCATCATTATTTTTGTAGACCAGCTCTCCTCCCTTTGCCTGTTCACTCCTGAGTGGATGAAAAGGTCCAGGTGTTTGTGGAGGAAGAGCCTGGACTGTGGTATGAGACAAATGAACAGTCCTACATCATTCTGTGCCTGGTTGGACAGTGATTCTGCCCGGGACTGTCCCAGTTGTCCCTGTTGTGAGAGGAGCTGCAGATGTTTCAGGGTCACAAGTGAAGTTTCTCACCTGAGACTGATGTTCGGATACAGAGTTAAACATATAATTTCCTTTTTATATTCTTCATGCATAAGTAGATCTAGGAAGGCCTGATAAGTGTGGAATTAGTGTTTATTTCCTTTTGTGTTAATTTAGACCTGTCACCAGATTTGTTCCTGGATTCTCATGCAGCTTACACAGCCATTCCTGCTGCTTGTCATCCTCAGCTCCCCCTGTTTTTTGCATTAGTGTGGGCTCTGTGGCACTTGACTTAACATCACTAAAAAACTCCATCAGAACTTCTTAGTGTTGATAGTCTCTAATCACTTAGAATATTTTCTTTTTGCATGTGACTGTGATTTTTTGAGGGAAAAAAAATCCATGTGTTTTCGTTGTTAGTGGAAACTACAGATGGAAACCTCAAAGAGGAACACCGAGGGGCATCCTCTGTAGGTTGTCCACAGTGTATTTGGTCTAGAAAAGAAACAGTTTAAGGAATGTGACGTGTGGTTCTTGATGCAGAAAAAAAGCTTCTCTATACCTAATACATTGGAAAACATTTGTTCAAGAGCAAGTCTCCCCTATGCAGAGTTTGTCCCTGTAGTGTTATTAAGGTCAATATCCATGTAGGTTCTCATTCTTATTCAGTGTGGTGCCTGAGGTCAACTTTGGCTTGTAAATGAAACTATAAGGTCTGTTTTGTCTGGTCCTGTTAAAAAGCATCTCTGTAAGTTGTTTGTTTAGAAACCTATTTATTCCTACTCTTCCTGGGCTTGTCTTCAGTTCCTGCTTAAAAAAATAGCAGCTGTAAATGAAACATTGTGTCCTGCTTTACAAGGTTTGTGGAAATAATCCTTATGTGCCTACATACACGCTCACGGACTGCTTGGTATTAAGTTGAAGGTGAATGTTTTCAGTTCTGGATGTTTAGTAGACTTTTCTGTGTGAAAAAAATGTGTTGTGAGTTTTGTGAGAATGATTGTTGTTGATGAGTGCTACAGTCTGTGATCCAGGGAGGAATTATCAAAATGCTATTTCATAAAAACCAAATAAACTCTGTAACTGATCAAGTGGGCAAGTTCACATGTCCCTGTAGTTCTCTGAACATCCTGGCTTGACTCATTACTACCAGAGAGGTGTCTGCACTTCATCATTGTGTTGGCATGTTCCCTGAGACTCAGCATTCCTCTTCTGTATTATTTCCTGATAGTTTTTTCATTAATCCTTCAAAAGTGCTGGACTGCTTAATGGAGTCGGAATAAAAATAATGCATTTTCAGAAAGACTTCCAGTGTGTTCTGTTTATTTTCTGCATCTCACTTAAGTGTTAATCAATTAAGTGATTCTGATTCTAGTCACTCCCCAGGTTAGATCTCAGCGATACAGGGATGGATAAATGTACTCTGTAAATTAGGTGTGAAACGGTTGGGGAAATGCACAAGCTGGTGCTCTGCAGAGCCAAGGCAGGTCTGGCTGGGCTTTATTTTAGCTCATGTGTGGGCAGGCTGGCAAGGCTGGTGCTGAGCTGGAGACAAGTGGATGTCCTGGGAAGAAATTGCTCCTGTAGGAAAATGCTCAGGTGTTCATTTTCTACCTGTTCTTTTCTGTCAGTTTATTACTTGAGTTCTGTCACCTGGGCTGTTTTGTTCTGCTCTTCTGTTTTGTTTTTACCAGAAATTCTTAGTTGATAGTTTTGAGTTACAGGCCATCAGGTGCCACAGTTTTGCTTATAAACAGGACCAGAATATTTTAACAAAAAATTGTTGCCAACTCTCTTTAAGGTTTCTGTCTAAAAAGTACAGCTTAGTTTATGATATTACATAGACAGTGAAAATAAAGCTTGTTTCTTAGATACCATTATTTCAGTATTATGTTTATTATAGGTTTATTATGATAGGCAGAATTGTAACTGATAGTGGCTCTTCCCTGGAAGTGAATGTCTGCTGAAGATGCCCGGTATAATCTCTGATTGAACTGGCCTGGATGCAATTAATTGGTTATTGATAGAAATCCAGTTATGTGCTCTGTGAATAGTAGAAAAAGATCAGAAGTCAACGTGCAACTGCCTCCACTTTTCTGGTAAAGGATCTTCCAGTCTTGAGAACCCAGCCATGACAGATGCCAGAGTTGCAGACCTGGGCCTGCTATAGTCTCCACTTAAGATACTTCCCCAAAATTCTTTTGCCCACTCTGGAATCATTTCACTGAATCTCTCTTACCCCTAGCATTTACATATTCAGCAACCTGCAAGTTCTGCTCAAGCTGTGAGTTTTAGAGGGTGTCTAATGTTCTGTTTAAAGGTGAGGATCCTGTTATATTTTTTCTTTAAATTTTATGAGCATTTTATATAATGATGTTCCTGTCATGCTTTTGGCCATGAATCAGCACAGCATTTCTGTGCAGGCTTTAATTGAAGCGTGGAGTTGTCTTGCTGTGCAAATGTTGAAGTCAGTGAGACTATTAATTAAAATTAAGTATCTGCATAAGTGCTTTTGCTAAAAATAAGTTGCTTCATAACAGCTTTGGGCCATATTTGGGAAGGAGGGGGTTGTTTTTTTTTCAAACTTTGGAAATAGGTATATAATTCTCTCTGAACTGCATGATGATAAAATGTAGCAGCAATACCAGAGGGCAGAATGTTGATGGGAAGAAGTGTGAGCTTTCTGCCTTGTCAGATGTCACCTAAGCTGCTATTTATTGATTTTTAAACAGAATAAAACTGTTATGGCTTTTGTATTGCACAGAGACTGGTGGAAAACTTGAGAAGTTACTGCTTAAGCTGCTACTGTAGTGGAAGCACACAAGTGAAAGAAATCAATCAATTCTTTATCTTTGTTTCCAAGTGCCTGGTTACAACTCTTTTTTTTCCATCACTTACTTAAAGTTGGTCCTTCTCAGACTGAGTCTCCTTAGCTGCTTGTGCTGTGTATCATTTGTTTTGTAGCTGTGTTTGAAGCCATTAAAAATATTACCAGCGAATACTGAGCTGTGGCTTTTCCCATATGTATTTGACAATTTACAATACAAATTTACTGTACAATTTACCTTATAAAATGATCTGATTTATTAATTCTCACAGTACCTTGGCAAAATAGCTTCCTTTTATCTCCTCAGTCTGGCTTTTTACCAGACTCACTTTATCATGCCAGCCTGTTACTTTTTTTTCTGAGTTCTTTCAAAAATAAGACTCCTTACAAGCTCTAGCACTTCTCACCAGCAGCAAACCAATAAATTAATTGTGGAGGGAAGAGATCACTGGAAACATGGATAAGGGGAAAGTGCACCAAGCTGCCTGTGCTGTCAGGTTTTTCATTGTACTTTTCTGTCTCTTCCAACACTGACCTAAAGATCTCTGACTTGCCTTTTTGCAAGTGTTCATAAAGCATGGCCATAGACTTAAGCAGGAAAAGGTGATGGACCCT
This sequence comes from Sturnus vulgaris, assembly GCF_052056855.1. Taxonomy (NCBI): domain Eukaryota; kingdom Metazoa; phylum Chordata; class Aves; order Passeriformes; family Sturnidae; genus Sturnus; species Sturnus vulgaris. The sequence continues at coordinate 38,398,502 of NC_142249.1, read as the reverse complement.
ATTTCAGGTGATGCCAGCCCAGGTGGAGCCTTGTTTGCCTGAGGTCACACAGAAGTCTGGTGCAGGATTGGAGCACAGGGGTTTTCTGACCACAGGATGATTCTTCTGATGTGTGTTGGTTTCTTACTGCTGCTTTTCTTAGTCTTAATCATTATCATTTACTCCATGCAGAAGCTGAGAATCCCACTTGTATGTGACTACAGTGATTCTTGCTGAATATCACGTGGTTGTTTATCAAAGTTGGACTCTGTAGGTTCCTGTTTAAAGTCATTTATTAATATTGTTGATGGGGTTGCATTTGCCCAGTGTCACTGCCAAAGGTTTCTGTAAAGCACTGTCACACGGAAAGCAAAATTTACATTGTTTGGGGAAAAAAATACCAATGTTACCATCTTTACTATGAGCATGTCAGTTGCTCTTTATTGCTTTTTAAATTCGATTTTGTTGTTGTGTGGTGAGCTTTTCAGTAAACATAGTGGTTTCATTTATATAACACTAGAATTATTGTTAATGCCCAGTTTCATACTGCGAATTACTTATGTAATATTGTGTCCAGTGGGATCCTGTATCACAGAATTTGCATAGTTATAGTGCTGGTGACATCGTATCTCATACAAAGAACCCAGGGACCTGATACAATATCAGTAAAACTGTCTCCTAGGTATGATTCAAACAGTTTTATTAGCAACATATGGGGTATGAAGGAGCCACAGAGGGTAGTTTTGAGTGTAAGGGTGCTGGCCTATCTTTTTCAGCCTGTAATTATATCAGTCCTCTTCTATGGCATTATTTGTTGCTGCTCTGGGATTGCAGAAAAATAACTACTAATATGATGACACAAAGGATCAGAATAAATTATAATTGTTGACTTTACAAGAAATTCATTGGCAGAAAGGCTTACTGTCCAAAGCTTGGATGTCATTTCTGGTGCAGCTTCAGAGCTAAGCCACTGCACTAAATAATATAGTTTTGAAAGTCTTAGGGTTTTCTGGCAGTCTTATCCTGCTGTTTTGGATGCTTTTGTGATCTGACAGATACAAGGAAGAAACTTTTTGGCTGCATTTTGGTTTTTAATCTTAAGCTAAGGGAGTGCATTTTGTTTAATTGGTAGTGGGATATTGAACTCTTGTTCCCCAAATGGAACATACTCTAATTAATCATCTTGAAATAAAGAGTTCATAATTTAAATTATGACATTAAAAACTTGCGAAAATATAATTAGAAAATTACAGTAGTGCTCTGTTTAGTTGTACTTCTTAAAGTCATGAAATATAAAAAAATAACTTCTACGTGTTGTAAAAACGATAAAAGTTTGGGGGTTTAATGTTTCTGCCAGTTGGCTGAAGAGCCACAGTTTGTGTGTAGCTCTTAAAGAAAAATAGTATTTGACTACTTCTCAGATAATTTTTTCAGATCTGTGTGTTTTAAAACACTGGGCTGAGCAACGTCTCTTTGCACAAGAGCCTATGTAGGGAATTGGGGCTGTAATTTGGACTTTAGTCAGAGTTACTTCTAAAGATTTTTATTCCTTATTGAGGTTCAACATGGAACAAAGAGTCTGGGACCTCTGTGCTGCTTCACAGAGGTGATGTGGCAGCATCTTTTCATGTATTTGTTTCCATTCCATATGGTAGTTGCAATAATGTAATTAATATATAATATTATCTGGAAAGGATCCTTAGAATTGTTCATCCCTTGTTTTCAGGTAGGATGAAAGTTTTTGAATCATTCCTGACTTAATTATGCATTGAACAAGATGATTTTAAAAAAATCTAATTTATAACTTAATTGCTAAACTTCTTTCTTAGGGTTCAAACTCTCTGGTGGCACTTCATTGTTTTTATGAGCTTTTCTGACTTCCAGAAACTTTTGAATGTAATTGCAGGTGATTGAGGAGCTGTTTTAACTTGTTCCCATAGTATCCAACAGTAAAGGACCTCAGACTTTGCCAGTTTGTATTTGTTTTGAAAAATATCCTCTCATCTGTATCTGCTTTAGCTCTTTGGGAGCTTGGACTGGAAACTCTCACAAACTTGCTGCTGTTGAGAATCTCAACTTCTGTGAAAATTGAAGTAAAATTGTAATAAGCCTTGTAATTTTGAGAAATAAGTAGAAACATGCAGTGAGACTTGTGATTGAGCAGTCGTCAAATGTCAGCTTGTAGGTGCATAAACATCACAATCTTCTGATCATTGTGTGCAGTTGTCCCCTGGCTCCAGCACAACCAGCTTCAGGGTGAAATGGTGATTTCCAGTGTGCCTCAAAGTCAGCTTGCTCTTTAGACATCATTAAGCATAAACTTGTACTGGTTTAATGCATTTTTTTTGCCTTTTTAATGCTATTTTGCTTTTTTCATATTTGCTCTCCTTTCCCATATCATTTTTTGTTTGGAGTAGAAAGTTCACACCCACTTTGCTAAAGATGGTAAAGGAGTGATTTCTGAAATTAACTATTAAATAAAAAAAGTTATATAAACATATCTGGACATCACATCATAGGGACTTCAGAGCTGTCTCAGGAGCCTCTAGAGCCACTCATGTTAATTGTTGCATATCTTGTAAATGTGTTTATTTCAAAGTACTGGAAGCCTTCCAAGAAATTTCTGTATTTAAAAGGGCAAAAAGGATGTCACAGTGGATTTAGCCCAGGACAAAATAAAGTAAAGGTTAACTTGGACTTCCATCAGTGAAAGCTTAAAAGCTAAAAATAAAAATAAATGCTGGCCACTATGGTTTTGTGATAGAAGGATTTGTGAGACAAAGCTGATTTTTTTTTTTTTTTTCTTTTTTATAGGATTGTGTGTCTGGCCTTTATTGCTATGTTTAACTAATTTCTTTTGAAGCATTAGATCTTTGCAATTCAGTATTTTGATATAAAAACTTAGGTTGTATGTACTTGAGGCAGGAAAGATTTAAAATGTCCTGTTGCTTAAAGTGTAACTTTTAAACGAGATGAGAAAGGCCTCTGCCATGTGGTTCCCTGATGTATTCATGGCCCACTTAATCAGCAATTTCAGCAATTGGTGATTTAATTTTGCTGCTTTATTTTTCAGATGATGCAAACAATGCATCTGCACTTAGTCACATAGTTCAGTCATCAAAATACAGGAAACCTGTAGTTGGGACAGAGGACAGGTTGGGAAACCCCACTGTGAGAATATGAGGGGAGGCAGAGAGAGCTAGGACAACTCAGCCTTGAGATGAGTGGCTCAGGGGCACAAACTGAAATAGAGGAAATACTATTAAAATGAGAAGGTTTTTTTTGCTGTGAGTGTCCAGACACTGGAACAAATTGCCCTCAGAGGCTCCATCTATGGAGATACTCAGAACTGGAGGTGGTCTTGGGGGGACCCTCCTGTTCTCTGGTTTGGGGCAGAGGGTTTGGACCTCTTGGTCACTCTCTGGAGCTCCATGACTGTGGGATCTCCTGCTGCTTGCCTTTATCTCAGGTGTGGTCTGTCTTCACAGACTTTATTAGACCAAGGAAGGTATTTGGGATAAATATTTATATGGTGTAGTATTGGGCAGTGTTTGGATGGAGCTTCTTCACACAATCAGAGAATGGTTTGGGTTGGAAGAGACCTTAAAGATGATCCAATTCCAACCCCCTGCCGTGAGTAGGGACACCTTTCACTAGACCAGGTTGCTCCAAGGCCCATCCAGGGCTGGTCTTGAGCACTTCCAGGGATGGGGAGACCACAACCTCTCTGGGCAATGTTTAGCCTCTTCTTAGCCTAAAACATTTGGAAAGTTATACCAGATGATCTCAAATTCTCTTTTCTCCCCCCGACTCTATTTAGATTGAAGAATGCTACTACACTCAGGAAAATTGCACTTTGAAATTTATGCATTGGACTGAAGCAGAGAGGGTGGATTGGAAGAAGTACTGCTGACCACTGAGATCCATAGCTAAGATTCCCAAACTGCTTTGGTGAAGACCTGTGAAGCAGCACCACCTGGTATTTTACTGCTCCCAGCTTTTAATGCAGGTAATAATGCTTCTGATAAATATATGTTTGTTAGATGAAAAGGGGAGACAATTCCTGTTTGAGAGGCTTGATGGGTTTGGAATTCTTGGTGTTATTAGATGTGTACTAATGATTTTTTTATTTGCTTACCCTGAAATGATGGCATGGTTCACATTGTACTTCCAGTACATGGTAAGTCTGACAAGGTTACAGGTTTTGGGAATCAAAGGAATCCTTCTTTCAAGACACAATTAGCAACATGTTTGATTTCTCCTTTTCTTCTTGTCAATCAAAGCCTGGATTCATGTGGTTGCAACAGAGAAGGGGATGTGTTAAGATCACAAATGAAGTATGTCTGTTAACAATTAGGCTACACCTGTACTTCAAGTAGACTGGCTTAATGTGGCTGTAAAAGAGTGACATACAGCTGGGACCTACAGCAAAATAGGAAGAGGTGACCAAAAGTATTTGGTCATTCAGATATGTATTTATTTACCACCCCACTGCCTTCCCCCCAAAAAATCAACGTATGCTTAAACTAATGGTAGTCAGCAGTGAAACGAAATTGTATTTATAGTTTGGGAAAATAGTTTCCCTCACACTGAGAATTAATAAATTTGATTGTATCTTCGAGTTTAAAATGACACTTCAACATAACTTCTCTGCCTCTAAATCTGCTCTAAGCCTGGACTGTTTAAGGAAACAAGCTGGTGTGACATAGGATATGTCAGTGCCATTCCTTCTCTTCTCCCCTTTCTTTTCCAGTAACTTCTGAATTCATCAGGCAACCTGTACTGAATTTACCAGAAGAGTAGGTGCTACAGGAAGTAACAGACTTTCAGCTACTCACATGAGATCCGTGCCAAGGACTCTGTATTTTTAAGCTGTGAATTCATTTATGATTAATGTTTTAATTATTTGTTTGTGTCCTAATTTCTGCCATGTTTCAAATTTAATTAAGTTTGAGATACAGGAACAAGCAACAAACTTCAGGTCCTTCCTTCTTTCTCAAATTGCTTACAACCACCACAGTGCTTTCTCACCAGGGGATTTTGCCAGAGCTGTGATGCCTCTAAAGCTGCTTCTTGCACAGAAGCAGTGTAATGAATTGGGCAGAGATGGAAGTCACATAACCATAAAGAAGTGTTGTGTTCTGGTGTGTGTCAGCAGGTGGAAGGGGACAGGTAGGACACCCCTGTCCTGAGCTGGGGACAAACAGCCTCATGTGGGGAGAACAGTGTCTTTGTCTCCCAAGTGAAAGAGCTTGATGTGATGAGAGAAAAAAAGAAATGCAGTTCACAAATATTACATGTGTATTTTTTATTAATTTTGTATTATTTTTTACCATCAACTGTAAAAATAGTATGTTTTGAATTCCTCCTAATGTGCAGCCATCTATGATTTGCATTATATAGGATAAGGTTTTCAAAACTTTGAGTCTTTGAACTGCCATTTTCAGAAATGATTCAAACATTCAGGTGTCCAAGTCTCATTGCAACTCCATGAAATTTTTATCTACTTTGAAAATGGAGCTGAAAATTACTTAGGTATTTTTTTCTAGAATACTTTAACTATGCAAAATTTCATCTGGTGTGGAGCACAGGGGAGGCACAGACGCTGAAATACCCTGAGTACAGGCAAAACAATCACAAGCCTGAGGGCAAATGGGTGTTTATTGAAGTGAGTGGAGATCAGGTGGACACCACCATTGCTGCCCTTGGAGGTAACCAACTTCCAATGTCTCATTATTCCAGTGTAACCTGGATAGGTAAACACAACCTGTCTGTGACTCATTTCACACTTCAGTGTGCAGTTAAGTGACTCCATAAATGTTACTGATTTCCACATGCAGGCTTTGACACCCAAGTGTTATTGTTAAGCATAAAAAAATAGATGCCAACTTACCTAATTTTTCAAAATTCTTGGAGGTTTACAAATGATAAAGCTTAATTTAACACCAGGAAAGGAAGAATATTTTCCCTGTGAGGGTGGAGAGGCCCTGACACAGGTTGCCCAGAGAAACTGTGGTTGCTCCTGGATCCCTGGGAGTGCCCAAGGCCAGGTTAGACGGCTTGGAACAGCCTGGGATAGTTGAAGGTGTCCCTGCTTGTGGCAGGAGATTGGAACAAACTGTTCTTGAAATCAAATCGTTCTGATATTCTGCAGTTTTCTCCTGCTCTGTTGGTTGTTACTGCTAGAAGCTTTATTTTTTCTGAATTTTGAAAACACGGCACTTTAAAATCTGAGGAATATGTCTTAATGCAAAGCACAACAATATCCTGAGTTCAAACAGCAGCAGTGAGGAAGGAGCACAGACACTTGAACCGTGTGGTTACTGCTGTGAATGTACTTCAGAGACTAAAACTGGGACCCTTTCTCACGCTTTCCCCATGCAGAAGAAAAGGCAAGTGCAGACCTTGAATTGGTACATGGTGTGTACTCATATCTGTTTATAGATAGGCTGATAGGTTTTTTTCCTGACAACTTAAATTTGAATATTATCTACTGGAAATTTCACAGGATTCTGGTAAACAGCTAATTATTTTTAGGTGATTTCCAGTGTGAAACTCATTAACTCACTGTTTCAGCATATTTGGTGACACTGTCTTAATTTTTTCTTTTGTTAATGAGACAATGCTGGTGTAGTTACTCATGTTTACTGGGAAACAACAGCTGGATGGGTGCTAGCTGGAACCTGCCAGTTCAGCTGGGCCAATGTGCTTGGTAGGACCCTGGTGTGGTCAGAATACATCTTGCAGAAGTAAACCTTAAAATGACAATTTTCTGTCTTGTATCTTTTATTGTTTGGGTTTTTTTGTTTGATTTTTTAATATTTTTTTAATAAATATATTCGTAGAGCAGAGTAATTCTAAGCATGTCTTATGGACACAAAAACGATTAAAAAATATTGCTTAGGATGGACTCAAAGTCTTCTAAATATGTACTTTATATAGAAATTATTTTTATTTATTTTTATACGTCCCTTCCCTTCAGGGATATTTAACTTTTACTGGCTTAGAGACCTTGTAGCAGAAGGGTGTGGATCTGTAGGAGCCAATATTCTCGCTGAGGCAGTCTGTGCAGAACTTTTGATCCTGGCTCACTTGGAGCATCAAAGTTGTGGAGTAAATCTTGGATTTTGAAGTGGGGTAGTTTTGAAGCACTGAATGAGCTTTCTAGGCCAAGTGGTTCATCTCAGGTTAGAATGGAAACTAAAACCCCTCCCTGCACGTAGAGGGGGAAGCCTAAAGAGGAAATAATGACTTAAAATACACTTTTATCTGCTGTACTGAAAGAAGATAAAGGTGAGTTACTGGGTTTTTTTAACTTTTTATGCAGACAAGCTGCATTTTGTCATGTAGTTTTTTGGCAATTTAATTACAGCCTTAAAAATGCATAAGTAACTGTACAGTCCTAAAAGCATTTGACAAAACCTAGTTGTGTGTTCTGTGGTCAGCAGAAACTTACTGGTTGGGGTTGCATGTTTTTAGTCTGTGAGGCTGTTGGCAGCTGAAGGAGTTGTGTATTTCTATATCCTTTGTGAAGCTGTAATGAAAATGAAGTTATCATTGTGAAACTTCCAGTTTTGACAGTGAGAATGGCCCTTCGATCTCTGAAGGCTTCTGGATTCTCCATATAAGTTGAAACCATAAACATTTTATGGCACAAGATGAGTTGCTGAGATTCAAACATAAATTTAGAAAGAAAAAGGAAAAAAAAAGAGTGAATGCCTGCATCAGTGAATGTATTGAATTGCTGCAGTAAATAAGAGCCATATCGTATTTGGTAACTTCTGGGCATTGGGAAATTTTAGATTACATGTGAAATGGACTTGCAGACATTCTGTGGGAAAAAGTGACTTTATTTTATTATAGTGCTTTTTGTTCGGCTTGTATTGTCCAGATTGCTGAAGAATTTTACCAGATTAAGTGTTTCTATGTATTAGTTAGTCATTGTGGAAGGAGAATGGAGTCCAAGACCATGGGCAAAACCACAGTCTGTAACTTTTTTTTGCATAGAAGAGCATGCAGGGAAAAGAATATTTTCCTCTTCCTTTGAAAAACAAAGGAGATTGACATCCTTTTACTCTTTCAGTCAAGTGTCACTCATCCTGAAGTTGTAATAATCAATTCAGAATGGCTACTTACACTTCTTTACAAAATTGGATGAAAGAGCTTTGCAGATATGTTAAAGACCACAGGAAAAAAAAAGCTCATAACTTCATAACTTTAAACTGAATTACTTGTTTCTTTGAATTGCTTGTTTTTAGTCATGTTGCCATAGGTATCAAAGCAGTTAGCTATTATCATTCCTTTGTAAGGATTGCTGCTGTTTTATATTCACGTTGCAGCAGATCAAAGGATGGGTCTGCAGACACAGAAGGGAAGGTGTGTTGTTTCAAAGATATGCAAACACACCTAGAGTGAGCTGGTCCAGGTACTGCGGATGTGCTGACGGGGATTTGCAGATGGCAGCAGCATTGATTCATTCCTGAAAATCTTTATCTTGGTTGCTAAATCTTTTTTCTGAGTTTTTTAAATCTCTACCAGCTAAAACTCACTCAGATGCTGCTGCTCCCTACACTTACAGCTTTGTCTTGCTGTTTGGAAGGACCTGGCTTGTTAGCTGCCACTGAGTGTTGTCATACATCCTGCTCTTACTGATCTGTGTTCAGCTCTGATTCACCCAAAATGATGTCTCCATCTGAAGTGATTTGCAGAAAACTATTGAAACTATTGCCCAGAGCAGCTGTGGCTGCCCCATTCCTGGGAGTGTTCAAGGCCAGGTCGGATGGAGCTCTGAGCCACCTGGGATAGTGGAAGATGTTTCATGGCAGGGGGCTGGAATGAGGTGACCTTTTGGTCCTTTCCAACCCAAAACTTTCTGTGATTAGGACTTTGGTACCTTGGAAGAAATCTGAAGACCTAAACATTCTCAGAATGGAAGAATGTCTCAATAGTTTCTGCAATGATTATAACCAGCTGTGCATCTCCATGTAAGCTGTGTACTGATTGTTACTATCAGTCTGTGAATTAAGGGGATATTTTGGTTTAGAGTTTGGGAAGGCCTTAGAACCACCTTCCAATGCCTAATGGGGCTTCAGTAGAGCTGGAGGGGGACTGTGGACAAGGGCCTGGAGTGACAGAACAAGAGGGAGTGGCTTCATGTGGGCAGAGGGCAGGGTTAGATGGGATGTAAGGAAAAAAATTCTTAGAGTGGTAAGGCTTTAGCACAGTTTGCCCAGAGAAGCTGTGGCTGCCCCTGGAAGTGTCCAAGGCCAGGCTGGACACTGGGGCTTGGAGCAACCTGGTCTAGTACAAAGTGTCCCAGCCCATGGCAGGAGATTTGGAACAAGGTGATCTTTAAAGTCCATTCCCACCTAAACCATTCTGTGATCAAGGAATAAATAGAAAAAATTAAATTTGGCATCAAAGATATAAGGTGTTATTACAACACATAGTGAGAAATTTTGGCTTAACCTTGTGTGTAACTTTATACATGTGAGTGCTAAGTAGTTCTGGTGTGAGCCACTCATCTGCCTGATGCTGCTCCCCATCACAAAAAAGTGATTGTTTTATTTAATTTTCGGTAAGTACATCTAGTCAAATCATGGAAACACAACCTAAATGAGCAGAGCTCCCAGCTCACTTTTGCAAGCAGATCTTTTGGAACCTGTAGAGATTCTTGTACCACACCCAGGGTATTTGGGAATAATTGTTATTGTTTTTACACTTGCACCTTTTTGTACTGTTTTTATTTAGTGTCATTTCACTAAATAACGGTTTAGTTTAATCCTGACTTGAAAGACCTACTTTAAAGCTGCATGCAGTGACTGATTTTTCTTTTGAAGACTTGAATCTATTTACAGAATCTCACTACTGTTTTTAAGTAACTTCTTTGCAATGTTTTCTTTCAACTTTGGAAATTCATTAGCTGTAAACCACGTGTAAAATGTCTTCAGTCTTTGAACTGATATTTTATTTAGAAGCCTGCCATATCTCTGAATCTAAATTAAAAACAAAAAGCCATTTAGTGAGGAAATAATAACAAAACGTTACAAATAGTGTCTGAAGAGGCTGTTAGTTTGCTCAGGAAGTTTTCATTTTCTATTATTTGCTGCCTCATTATTTGTAATAGTGAAACTGTTCCTTACCAATCACACCAATCCCTTACATGAAGAAATGAAAGTGGTGTTTACAGTTCTGGGTCGAAAATACTGAGTTAGGCTTGCTGGGCCATATTCTGCATTGAAGTGAAATGTATGAACCCAAACAATAGTTTGGAGTGATCATTTCAACAGGATTGCAAACACGATTATTAGTATCTTTTTGGAATGGCTACGATTCTCCAAAGTTTATCACTAAATGCACCTCAAAACTTGATGTCAGCTGATCCAAAACTGAAGTGAAGGAACCTGGAGGTCAGTGTTCAGAGCTGCTCCAGGAGCTGCCCTGGTGGTGCTGGTGGATGGTGTGCTCTCCCCAGTTGTGCTATGGGGTAGTTTTTGCTCTGGTATTTCAAGATTGAGATTTAAGTAGTCGCTGAACTTCTCTTTATCATGGATTATTGAACTTAAGAATCTTCTAGTTTGAATAATTATGCTTTACCTAATTTTCCAGCTCCCAAATACCTGCTTTTTTAGTGCCAACAATGCATAAACTCATTGTGAGGAAATTGTAAAGTGAATTTGTTTTTAGTCAGTCATTGAGGTAGATGTTTTTGTAATTTTGAAAAGTTAAGGAGCTTATGTAAAAAGTTGCCAGGTTGCACATTTTTCTTGTTTTATAAAGCATCAACATTTTTGTCAAAAAGATTGTGCTCTAAGTAATAGGTGAACATGATTAGAGGGATGGAGCACCTCTCCTGCAAGGAAAATCTTACAGAATTAGAATTGGTCAGCCTGGAAAAGAGAAGCTTCAGGGTGATAAAATTGTGAACTTCCAGTACCTGAAGGGAACATACAAAGTGGAGACAGACTATTTATGTGTTCATGGAGTGACCAAGGGGACACAGATTCACACTGACAGAGGACGGTGTAAGATGGGATACTGGGAAGGAATTCCTCCCTGTAAGGGTGGGGAGGCCCTGGCAGGGTTGCCCAGAGAAGCTGTGTCTTCTCCATGCCTGGAAGTGTTCAAGGCCGGGTTGGATGGGGCTTGGAGCAGCCTGGGATAGTGGAAAGTGTCCCTGCTTGTGGCAGGGATGAGATATAAGGTCCCTTCCAACCCAAACCATGCTGTGGTTTTGTCTCTCAGTGACCAATATAAAGTGACTATTTGCAAGTCACATATGTTTTGTAACTGCTGCTTCTTCCTAAGCAACATCTTTCAGAAGGTTCAGTGTGTTCTCTTTGAATATAAAGCAGTTTGGCAACACTGGAAATGCTTTAGAGAACAGCAGCAACTTGTTATATTGAAAGACTTGAAGAGGCAATACATTAGGCTGAAAGCAGTGGCAGTACCTGCAGAGCTCACTGTACGTGCCCTTAAGCAAAAGATAATAATTAGTTGGTTGTATTCCCCTGCAAACCTGCCCAAGTGTCGATGTTTATGAATTGCAAAGATCACCAACTCGAGCTCTGAGCTGCCAGAGTTGTTTATGTCCTTTCAATTTTTAACGTACCTGCAAGATGTTTTGATGAGGGCATTTAATCCAAAGGGATTTGCATGCCATAATCATACCTCTGGTGATTTCAGCACAAAAGTGAGGGTAGTTCTTCAAAATATTTTGAGTGCTAACTTCCACTTCAGTATTAATAATGAACTTTAAGAACGTTTCTGAAAAAATCTTCGTATTTCATTGGCTAAACAGGATTTGGTTGCTTGTGGGATGATGGTCATTAAAAGTGGTGAAGTATCTGCTGTTGGGTAGCCTGAGGAGTGAGAAGTTGTCACAGCTTGGGAATACCTGCTTTGCTAATTAGTTCATACACATTCAGCTCAAGTGATTTGCACTTCAGTCAAAATGAAATATTTGACTAGAATTGACTTTCCCCAGCATTCTGGTACAGTGGGTGCTGCTGCTATCTTCCCTAAAACCACAGCTGTAAGAACTTTGATTTAAATGAAAATAAAATGTAAATGATAATAGCAAATTTACACAGGATAGGAATAGTTTTTTTTATATGTATAATTTGTAATACATTAAAAAATATAGTGTGTATACATACATGTAATTAAGTATATAATTTTTACCATGTATATTTTAAAGTATGTGTATGCAGCTTCCTTAAAGTTTTACCTTTCTGTTATTTCAGAAGTCTCAATGTTTCATTTCATATTCCTGTAAATACAGCAAAACTAGTAAAAAATAAGATAAAAAATGGGTCTGAGCCTCCTTGTGCCAAATATTCCATGTTTGATGGAGATGTGATGAGCTGGTGGGTGACCTTGGATTAGCTGAATTTGAGGAGAAAGAAGTAAAAACAATTTTTTTTTTTTTTTCAACTGGAAGATGTTAACATGAGGTCTTAATATGAAAGCTCCTTGAGTTATCAGGTTTGAGTTTTGCTTAGCAAAAGAACCGTAAAATTCCACTTGGAGATGGAAGGAAGTAACATAATTATTAATATTAAAAGCAATTATTTTCATGTCACAGAATTACAAAATTACTTGGGTTGGAAAGAACCATAAAGATCTTCTAGTTGGTTTTGGTGAGATAAAATATTAGGGGAAAAAAAAAGGAATCATGTGAGTATGTATTACCTGAACCATATTTAAACCAATTTAAATCTGAGCTATCTCCTGTGAAGGATAAGAGTGGGAGGAATTTTTCACTAGGTGAAAGTGACAAATTACAGTAGCCAGGCTGAGGCTATACAGCTAATTCCTGAGCTGCAGAGCAGGTCTCTAAAAATCGTGGTAAGACTATCCCCAGTATAAATACAGCTGGTGGTATTTTGGTATAATTCTATTAGTTGTCATGGCTCTCTTTAGGAGATGTCATTGTGCCAGTGTGGGACAGTGCTGGTGGCTTCACGTGGAGTGTGAATATAAAATATATATAAAATATAAAGCTGGGACATGTTTGGAGCATGTATGTTCATGTTCTTATATAAAATAGACATGTATATAATATTTGTTTCTAAACATCAACTAGGTAACAAAGACTATTATTATGTAATGGCTGTTATATAATATATCAAAATATATAATTTAACATCTAGATTATTCCATGTGAGCCCAGTCCTGGGAGCTCTCATGCGAGTAGGTGAAGTTCAAGAGAGGGTGGCAGAAGCAGACCTGGTGTATTTTTTAGAAGCCTTTGGTTAACAGCAGCTCTGTTTCAGCCACGTGCTTTTCTGGAAAACAGCCTTTTCTTAGAAAATTTTAAGCTAACTAATATTTTGACTTCAGTTTTGTAGCAGATAAGAATTTTTGAGATCGCAGGAGATAGAGTATCAGGTGTTGGTAGCCTTCATTAGCTTCACAGTAAATCTCCTCTAGGAGGTTTTGCAAAGCTTTACTTATGATTCATTAATGTAAAATGAGCTAATTTAACCTCAGATATTTCTCAAATGATCATGTGAGCAGAATCTCTCATCCTGGACTTTCTTCCACTGCTTACCTGTTTCTGGTTTTTCAGGTAAAATGAAGTTACTCCTCTGCTCTAACAACTCTATGGAATTCACACCTTGTTGTTTTTTTTTAAATCCTATTTTCAAATATAGGTACTTATTTCCTAAACACTTAATCAGAGCAAAGTGATTTAATTCTGTCAAACGCAGCCTTATCTAACACCTTATATTTCTTTTACTGATAATTTAATGTAGGTGCTGCTGGAATAGTTTGCTAGGTTATAATAAATACATCTTTTTGCATCAAAAATTAGTACAAAAAGTTACTTGGAACATTCCAACAAAATAATTGCCTCACTGATGTAATTTAATTGAAATGGTATGTACAATCCCAGTAGCCTTTAGGCAGAAATAAATAAAATCTACAAGTAAAGAAGTTTACACATGCAAAATATAAATTCTGTGAACATAACTGAAGCATTGAAGAGCCTGAACAGCAGTTGTCAGAATTCTGTAAGAAAATGATTCCTCAGAGTTGTAGAACATGAAGAAAAGCACTTGTAGAGTCCTACCTAAATCCTGTAAAGAGGGAATTTTTTTCTTCTGCAAGAGGTAAGCAGTTGCTGCAGAGTGTTACTACTTCTGTGATAGTTGATTCATCCCTTTGCTATGCAAATTTTAAGTATACAAGGATTCAGTACTTTTATTTAAGAAATATGCCTGCAGGCTGTATTGGTAGGCTTTAGGGAGATATCTGGTTTGGTGTGAAATAAATAGTTGTTCAAAGATCACATGAATTCATGTCTTAGAAGATGAAAAGTGACGCTGTGAGCGTTTTGAGAGCACCCCCCTGTACCCAGCACATGAGCTCACCACTTGGTTTTGGTTTTTCAAAGAAACCTCACCAACCTCATGGAAAATCACAGAGCAGCAATGTATCACCTTAGAAATGCAAGAATTAGGGCTTGAATTTGAGACACTCCAAACTCTGGGGGTTTGATCCTTGGAGTAAATCCTTGTTGGTGCTGGTCGAGGGAGTAGTTGCCTTTGCTCCAGCTTCTGTCTTCAGCCCATTTGAGTGCTCAGCTTTTAGTGAAGGGATTTAAAATGCCATATTTCAGGTTTATGTGCTAGTTGTAGGCATCCAAGTCTGCATATTTTGAGTAAAACAGGAGGAAAGAAAAACAAACCTGAAAGCATTTGTGTGAGAGACAGCTTTGGTATTTACAGTTGGTGTTAAAGATTTGTCTTGCTAAGGAAAGCAAAGCATTCACTGAGAAGCTATTTGGTGCCTAATATGAGCCACATTTTAATATACAATTAAAAAGTTATAATACAAATTTAATAAAATTTAGGTTGTAAACTAGCTATTTTATTAAGCCCAGCTCCTTTTTATTCTGTTACTGTCAAAAATATTCATCAACTCCTCCCTACAACGTGAAATTCACTCTTGGTACGGTTTTGCTCTCCTTTCTCTACCCCAGCATCATTCTTTCTGCAGTAGCTTCTTTTCTGCTGCAGAGGAGCAGCATGTTTGAGAAATATTTATTTATTTTCTGTAAATAACTTTATCTTCATTTATGTAACTATAGTGGGGACTTTTATGTCTTAATACTCTAAACTAAAGAAATTAACTTGCTCGTTGCCTCTTGGCGTAGATGACTGCTACTTCTGACTTAGTGTAGATCAGCCCAGAAATGTAAATGCCTGAACTTATTGTGTGCATACTCAGGTAGTAGCAACTGAAATTAAAAATTCTGATGCTTGTCTACATAAAACAAGTCATTACAGTGATTTAAAGAATTGATGGAAATAAATTGCTGTTCTGTAGGTGAGGTGGCAGCAGCCTTTCCCCATGTGCCTCTTTGTGTCTCCTTTTCCTACGCCCCCAAATGTATTCCCTCATCTTAACTTTGTCATTTTTAACTCTGTCCTATTGTTTCCATTGAGAAGGATTAGTAAAGATAAATTTTAGCTTTCCTAGTATTAACTTTAGCTTATATCTGTCACAAGTTTCCTAGCTAAACTAAATACTGCCTTTTTTTTCCCCTACCCTGTCACACTTCATTTGAAAGAACCAGTCTACCTAGAGATGGGTACTGGGTTTTTGACGAGGAAAAATGATTGATAGTTGTATATTTTCAGAACTTTTATATATGTTTTAATGCTGCTAGCCTTTCCTGATTGTCAGTGGCCATGGGAACAGTGCAGAGCTATGGGCCCCTGTGTCTGGTGTTGCTTGGTGGAGGTACAGCTGCCAACCCAATGGCCTGAATGGTGACCTCACCTGGCTGCTGGGAACTTCCAGATAGTGCCAATTAGGCATGGAAGCAATTAAAATAATGTGCTTGGCACTGGTGAGGCCACATTTCAAATACTGTGTTCAGTTTTGGGCCCCTCATGACAAGGACATTGAGGGGCTGGAGTGTGTCCAGAGAAAAGGGAGCTGGGGAAGAGTCTGGAGCACAAATCTGATGAGGACCAGCTGGGGGGCTCAGCCTGGGCAAAAGTCATGAGTTGCTAAATTGTTGACATGGAAACACATCATCAAACAACATGAAATAAACTTAACCTGTGTGTCCTGGCCAGTCAAGATCTCTGCTACTGTATTTTTCTGTTCCCAAAAAGACAGTATGTTTATTGTTTGTAGAGAGGAAGAGCAGAAAATGGTATTTTATAGAAAAGCTGCCTGTCTGCATCATGGCCTGTACATGTGTGAGAGCTGATGTTTTCTGCTGTTGCTTTAGGTACAGATTTTTCTGTGGCACTTGAATGCTCAATTTACGTTCCTGCTTTCTGATTTTACCCGTTCTGACAAACAGTGCACAGATAATTGTAAAAATAGAAATTACCACGATATTTAGGGGTGTTTTTTCTTTCTGAATTCGACAAAATTGCTACATTTAATTTCCATATTCAGGTTCTCGTAGGTAGCGATTTCCTCCTGCGTGTAAGTAATGCTCTTAGCAGCCACAGTGCTTTGAACTGTCACTTCTTCCCACTTGAAGTTAATTACTTGAAAACTGGGGGGGGTTCTTTTTTTTTTTTTTTTTTTTTCTTTTAACCAGTTTCCTATCAAGCATCTCGCTGTGCTGAGGGTGTCACTGTGAGGTAGGAATAACTGCAGTAGAGTGAAGAGCAGAGCAGTTGATCCTTTGATCGTGTGGAGATGTGAGCGCTCGCTGGAGTTTGCGCCCGCGCGTCCCCTCCGGCTTACGCCGCCCTGTTCCCGGGGTCCCTGGCTTGGGGGAGATTTGGGAAGTCCTTAGCAGGCTCTGCAGTAAAACCCAAATATCCTCTCAAGCCAGAGTGCTTTAAGTCTTTGCTCAGACTGCTTAGTCGGCACAGAAGGAGGGAGATAATATATTTTTAGCTTTCAAATGCAAAGAAACCTTTCAATTAAAGGATATCTTGACAATTTTAAGTGCTCTGTTCTTGCCGTGTTTGTACCAGATGATGAGGAATAGGGTGGTTTTGATTTTTTTTTTTTTTTTTTTTTCTTTTGGAGTGGAGGGAAACCTATCCTATTTAATTTATATTGTGGCAGTTTAAAGCATCAAATGGCATAGTCTGTATTTCCTGTTCTCGGTAGTTTCTCCAAAAGGATTAGAAAAACAGGCCTCTTATCCTGTGGTGTTGTGAGTAGGACACTGAGTATACTAGAATTTAGATACCAGGAGGTTGCTTTCAAAACAATTGCAAAGGATGATCTGATTTTTGTGATTTAATAACCCACTACCTGTAAAGTTGTACAGATTGTGTGAGGATTTCTCCTGCTATTGGGGGCAATGAAATATAAAAATTGAAATATTTTTTATATATATGTGTGTATATATATTTCTAGGAGAAAATAAGTGTCACAGCTCAAGAGAGAACTCTATAGTGTGAAAGAACATGGGATCATAGGGTAATTCAGACTGGAACTGTTCTTTGGAGGCCACCTAGTCCAACCTCTTGCTCAGGGCAGAGTTGGCCATAAGCCTGTGATCTCTATATCCAAGAATATGTAATCATGGAATACTTGAGTATTGCATGATCTCTCTGGAGTGTCTGCATTTCATCTAGTGCAACTTTGGAATTCACATAGAGGGATATGATGCACAAGGCTGCATTTATATTATTTAATTTTTAAAATGTGCCTTACAAAAACTTCAGGTGATTTTTTTTTTCTCAAAATTTGGATTCTGTGTGATCAGAATTCAGGCCAGTACAGATTGAAACAAGTATCTCTTTGGACTGTGTCTGGGATTATATGTAAAATAGAGAAGTATTTATATTTTTCCTTGGTGCCAACAATGCCTTCCTTGCAGACATTTTTTTCTGTAAAGATTTAGTAAGTCTAATAGTTACTATGAAATACTTATGTCTCCATTCTGCAAAGAATTGAATGAGGTCTTTTTTTCTATTGGCATTTGAAAAGCAGAAAAAAAGTGACTACTACACAGAATTTTATTAATGAATGATTTACACTGGTTCCAGCTGTGACCATGTGATTAGTCCTTCACTGAGCAACAATGGGTATTTTCTTTCTGCTTTTATTTAATTTCCAAGAATGTGTCATCTGTTACGTTAACTGCTGCCAGTATACCCCGTATAAACTGGTATTTTTTATTTCCCTGAAGCATAAGATGAATACCCACCCATATCCTTCTGGAACTAGAGTTTTAAATGAATTGGGAATTTTATTGACTATATCTGATTCAGCAAGCCAAAATCATAAAAGTTAAAATATTTATTAAATGCACTAGACTGTAAGATGTCTTGCTCCCTGGTAGTGCAAAAGATAGAATTTTAAAAGTGAAAATATCTATCTTAATATTTTATTACAGCAATACAACGTGTTATAGAGGTGGACAAGCCTGCAGATTGAAATGTGGATAGTCCAGATTGTTCCTTTCCCTCGACCATATGGTGTAGTTCTAAAAGCCTTTTGTACGCTGTCTGTTCAGTTAATTGTAAACTCTGTCTTTAACGTACCTTAAAAATGAGATATATGTGAACTAAAAGTCAGCATATCCTCTGGTAAGTAAAGTTTGCTCGAATAAATCTAAATTTGCAGTCCTGGTCTCTTGGTAGATTTTCTTTCTGGGTGAATTTGAAAGTCTTTCACCGTTTCTTGGTAACGAATGTGAAGCCTGTGTGTGTGGAGAGACAGGTTTTTCCATTTCCTCCTCAGGAAGGGGGGGAGATTTGAGGATATAATGAACATTTCATAATATTTTTGCTTGGCAGACAGCTCTGCCAGTGGGTGATGTGCAGGAACATCGAAGATTTCTGACAGATGGATGGTAGGACTGCTAATACACCTACACACGGCGTCTGATGTTCCCGGTGCTGCTCTGATGCCCAAGAACCTCGTGCTCATGCTTTGGTCTGATGTTGCCCAGTGAGAGGCTTCAGAAGAGCAGAACCAAGCTTCACTCAAGGTCTTCATACACACAGAGGGGTAATTCATTATACTCCTCACAAAGCATTTATTATGGAGGCAAATGGGTTTTTAACGTAATAAAGAGGTAAAAAATTAATTGTTAGAGAGTTTCAGGAGCAATTTTATCTTCTATTCTTTCACCATAAACTGTTAGGGAAAATGACTGTTTAGAATGCAGATAGGGTTGATATATCTAAAAGGGAAAACACAAAAGAGTAGGAGTCTCACTGAAACTGATTTTCTGTGGGTTCCAACTGGTTTTAAGCACTGGAGAGTGTTTGCTCTGTGGCAGTTTCTGTGTGACTTTCGAGATAAGAATCCACCAAAATTAAAAAAAAAAGGAAAAGCCAAAACATTGGAAATCAAGCAAGAAGTAAATGACAGTAGTGGAGAGTGAGATTAATGTGCTGAGAGGCCTCTCATAATGAGACTTCCTGATCTCTGCTGCATATCTGAAGTTTTTGTGGGATTTCAGATCATTCTCTTAGTGGCTGAACGCAGAGGAACTGGTAACCTTAGTGGATATTAAAAAGAAAAAAAGCAACTTTTTGTGCCTACAGTGGTTAAATAACTCCTGACTTCTGTGCATGCAGAAATGGAGAAAATTTTAGCAAGTCATCTCAAAATGGAAACAAATAGTAACCAATAGCTGCTCCAAGCCCCATCCAACCTGGGCTTGGACACTTCCAGGGATCCAGGGGCAGCCACAGCTTCTCTGGGCACCCTGTGCCAGGGCCTCAGCATCCTCACAGGGAACAATTCCATCCCAATATCCCGTCTAACCCTGCCTTCTGTCTGTGTGAAACTATTCTCCCTTGTTCTGTCCCTCCATCCCTTGTCCTCAGTCCTTCTCCAGCTATCTTGGAGCCCCTTTAATTACTGGAGGGGGCACTGAGCTCTCCTGAACCTTTTCTTCCCAAGGCTGAACACCCCCTGCTCTCTCAGCCTGTCGTGATAAAATACTTAGTATAGCAGCTTCTTCTGAAAGGTCACCTTTGTGTGGTGATGAAAAAGGACTAGATGGGGTTTGTGTGCTGCAGGGGCAGATACACATCCTGCTCAGCTGCAGTGTCTGGAGGGATGCTGTATCCACTGACCAGCAAATTCCATGAAACAAGTAGGATTTGGTACTTTTCTGGCTGTAGCATGAAATCAGTGGGAGCCAGAAAGTGTCTGTGGGCAGAGCTTATGTATCTTGCAATTCAAGTAGTTCAGAAGCTTTAAAGTGCAAGGAATCACATGTAATGCTTAAAGAATCCAGCTGTAATTTTGAGAGCTGAAGGAGAAAACAGTGGCTGAACATTTATTGCAGCCTCCATATGATGAGAGCAAGTTCTCAGAGCCTGCAAGATGCTGCTTGCAGAGTATATGAATAACAGAGCTACCTATTTTTACTGTGCACTGGCAAGTGTAGGCTCACTTCATTAGAGCAAGCAGTACAAACAAGATGTGCTAACTTGTGGGGTTTAAAAAAAAGTCTACTTTAACTTTTCATGCTGATTCTAAAATAAGAGAAATCAAGTCACAGAAAAATCATATGACTTCAAAAGCATTTAGCAGTTGTTTTGTCAAAAAATATTTTCTCAACTTGTATTTTAATACAAGTTTCTGTAACTTCAGTTGTCTCTGTGTCTATTCAGAAACGTTTATTGTGCCACCTTAGTTTACAAAACATCAGAGATGGCCACTTTTACAGAGGACAGATTTCTTAAATTTGTGAAAATAGCCAGGGGAAGTGAAACTGGAGATTAGACAAGGAAAATAAGGCAAGAAAACTGTGAAGCTTTTGCTTCTGAAACCCTGAAGAAATGACTGTATTCAAACTGGAGGTTTTCTAATGAGGAGTATGGCAGAATGGGCAAAGAAGAGTTTTTGAGGTTGTGGAATGTCAGATGGAGGATGTGTTCATACACAGGTTGGAAGCAAGAGTAGTTTGAGACAGGAAAAATTGATATTTGACCCATCAAGGTAGTAGTTGATGTGCTGTGTGTAAGTCAATCCTCTGTAGATTTTGTTGTAGCATTAAGAAAATTTAAATAACAAAACAAGGACTAAGGCAAGGAAAGTACAACATGAAGTAATGAGAAAAGAAGGTAGGAGAATAGGGAAAAAATAGAAATTGTTAAGAAACGTAAGTGAAAAGAGGAAATCAGGGATTCAGTTAAGAGAAACAATTCATATGGTTTCAAGAAGTGTGGATTTTCCTTTTGAAGATGGAATTCATCAGCTATCCAGATGAAGAGGATACAATTTTGTCTCATTTTCATAATGAAATAATGGAAGTACAATCTGGGTAAAAGATGTATTTGTCTGTATTTTCTTAGAAAGGAGGATGCCAATGATAAATTAACACTGTTTTTCAGAATATTTTTCTCACACGTGTCAAAGTGTCAAGTCCTGCTGGTTTGAAACAGAATGTATACTGTGGTGGCTGGAGTAGGGAAATACAAGTCACTGCTCCTTTCTTCTGCTCTTGGTTTTACTGTAAAACTACTGTTGGGAAATGGTGCAAATCACCATTTTTAATTCAGGTTTTCTCATCTGTAAAGCAGAGATAACAATACCTACCTACCTCACCAGGAGCATTGCAAGGATTAATTAATGTTTGTTAAGCTCTTCAGCATTTTTAGATAAAGGCAGATAAATGAAACCTCTTGTTGTTAAATAATGGGAAAACCCCAGGCCGAAGGTGTATGATTTTGGGCTTGGAGGGAGGAGATAGAATAATTACAGTTTGTTGTTTAAAACATATTTAGACAGAACAATTGACAGTGTTTGATTAGAAGTTATATTATTAGTTCTGTGTAAGAATCCAAGCTTTTTCTCGCAAATTACTAGTAATCTGAACTTGTACACTGATCTAGTGTTTTATTATAGAATCATAGAATGATTTGGGTTGTGAGGGACCTTAAAAGTGATGTAGTTTCAACCCCCTACCATGGGCATCTTCCACTATCCCAGGTTGCTCCAAGCCCCATCCAACCTGGCCATGGACACTTCCAGGCTTAGGGCATGTTAATACAGGTTAGAACTCCTTTGACTTTGCAGAGTTGAATAAATCATCTATTTCTGCTACCACTGTAAGGTAAATTCCTTATAGTCTGCCTAGATACATACAAAACCAAACCAAGTATTTCTCTGTCATCAAACACTATGTCAAGGTTTCCAGGACTGAAGTGTAGTATTAGAGGCTGTGGGCTTTGGAATAACAAATCAGTAGGCGACAGTAGTAACAAACATGTGAAGTTCTGTGTATGCATGAGCGTGTCTCTACAGTATAATTTAAGCAACCCTGTAATATGGTCAGGAGGAAATTTTTCAGAAAATCGTTGACAAAAGTAATTGAGTGAAATAGTGTTGAGTGATAAGAAAATCAGTGGGGGATTAACCTTGCTAAAGCTTGTTTCTGAAGCTATTTTCCCTATTCAGATAGGATATAGTCAAAGTAACTATTCTAGTTACAGTCAAAGGAAACGCTGTGTGTATTCCCCAGCACGTTTCTTAGAATCCACTGTGCCTGTAAACTCCAACTTTACAAACGTAGTGGTGTGTCAGCAACATCCCAGGTGTCATTATAAATGCCAGCAGTATGTAAGTGGTATTTGTAAATAAGCCCAAACAAGTGAAATGGTCTGTGTTAGTCAACCATTCTGCACCTTGGATACATTGAAGGCTGATGCTTGGTTGAGTAGCTAAACTAAATATCAAGTGGTGTTACACAGCTTGAAAAGAAACTCAGCTCTAAAGAGAAAAAGCAGACTTTTTTCTAAGTCATTCTGTTAATGCCCAAGAAGATGTTTCCGTGAGTGTTAAGAAACCAACTGTCTATAGACTCTAGGAAAAATGGTTTATGGATCTCTCTTGCCCATGCTCATTCAGAGCTTCAATGGGGAGGCAGAGTGCTGCAGCTCTGAAGAGTAGCTTGAATCATCTTGCATGAATATTGCTCTCTCCAAGGATATTGGCATGCAAAACAGATTCTGTTCATCTTAGAGGATGTTGAATGCACCCCACACATGGCTTCATAACCACTTTGAGATGAACAGGCAGGGTTTGGATTAGGTTCTTGTCAGTGGAAGCAAATGTGTGTGATCAATGCAGATAGGTGGAAATAATTCCCTTTTCTCTAAGCATTTGCTTGATATTGCTTAATTTGGGTACCCTGTCTGTGTTTTTTTTCTACCATGTATGTTTTTGGAAGTGAACTTACTCTTTTCCTTCCTGCCTTTTCCCCTCCGTTGTAATTGTATTTTATCTTCAGTGGTCAAAGGGGGAGAGTGTCTTCCAGATTTATTTCTGCCTTAAATGTGGGGCTAAATCAGTTTCATAAGCGCCTTCAAGTATTTACTGCAGACAAAGCTTTGTGGGATTAGTCTCTGCTTAAACACTGATGGGAAGATGGGATCTGAAAATGTTCAGAAAGATCTGAATCATTCACTCTGTACCAAGGCCCATAAAACACCTCTCTTGGCTTCAGATCCACTTAATGAAAGTGATTTTTGAAAATCACAGCGTAAATAGATTATTGAATACAGGTTTAATGTTATCTCCATAACCAAAGCACTTCTAAATCTCTGGTCTAACCTTATTCTCTTGTCAGTCTGAAGCCATTCACTTTTGTCCTGTCCCTCCCATGGGCCCATGTCCCAAGAACCTCTCCAGCTCTCTTGGAGCCCCTTTAGGTGCCAGAAGGGGCTCTGAGCTCTCCCTGGAGCCTTCCCTTCTCCAGGTGAGCACCCCCAGCTCTCCTAGCCTGGCTCCAGAACAGAGGGGCTCCAGCCCTCGAAGCATCTTTGTGGCCTCCTTTGGATCCACTCAAACAGGTCCATGTTCTTTGTGCATGGAAAATAATCAGAAGTTTCAGCTGTAGCATTGCTGTGTGTCTGCATGTGGAACACTGTTGTGAGGTAACACTGCCTTGATTACAGAAGTGTTTCCAAACTGTCCCTGTGCTGTTGTTCTCCAGGCCTCCTAGAGCTGCTTATGGCTGCTGTGAATGCTTAGCTGAGGGTATTGCCAAAAATTTCCCAGTGGCCAGAGGAACTGCACAACCCTGATGTCTTTAGTAGGAGTCAGAACAGATCTTTAACTTGCTGGCAAAGCCTGTGATATTTGTGGCTTTGCAATGAAGAAGTGGGAATATTAAGCACAGACCTTCCGTGTGTGAGGTGTGAGTGGTTTCTTGTGTTGCCTTGTAATGGTATTTTTGGGATTTTTATCAGCAGTGTCAGCAAGAGCACCTACTAATAACTAGCTAACCTTTAAATAGTTTGGGTCTCCCAGTAATGACCTTAAAATAGTTCCTTCAGCTCTGAGCCCTGCAGTGAATATGTTTTGTTCTCTGCACCCCTGTAGTCATGGCCATTATAAACCACACTGAATGTTCCTGAACTCTCAATCCTGGAAGTGTTCAAGGCCAGGCTGGGTGGGGTGTGGAGCAGCCTGCTCTAGTATAAGGTGTCCTTGCCTGCAGGGTTGGAACAAGATAACCTTTAAGGTCTCTTCAAACCCAAACTATTCAGTGATTCTTAGTGTTGTACCAGTGTGTGGGAGGAGTGTGCCAGGTTCTGCAGGTTCTGTGGTGGTACTACTGGAAGGAGCTGATAAGTGATAGCATAATTTCGGTTTTGTTGAGCAGGATGTTTGATTTTGATAAAGATTTTCAGGTTTTGAAGAAAAGTTTTATGAGTGTCACGGATTGCTCAAGCACAGTGAATGTTTTTCAGACTCTCTTTTTAGACAGGTGCAGAAATGATTCCCAAGTAACACTAAAGTTAAAATCCTAAGTGAGTTGTACTGATACATTCCTGATTTATAATAAAGTCAAATTAAAAAAAAATCACTGTTTTTATTTCTTTTTGTTAAAGACTACAGTGCTGATCATGGGTTGTAGTCAGATTTTCTTATGTGCAATAAAAGCCAAGTTTTTAAGGCCCTGACTTCTTTGACGTGATGATTTTAATGGCACTTTTTAGCCATCTGAGAAACTTCAAAGAAAAAATTTACATCTTGATGTCCTCTGAGTGTCCTTGCCTTGCTTAATCTGTGGCACTGTTAAAAAGGGCCATACTCATTTCGTGTCTGTTAGGGTCTCCCCCAGACATGAATATTTATTCGCTTTGCAGTATCTGTTTTGAAAACATCAGCTCAGAACCTAAACTTGTTTACAAAACAACCAAAATAACCTTCCAAAACAGATTGTTTTGAGATGCTTGTGTATCGCTTTTATTCATGGAAAACAAATATTTCCTGCAATGCTCACCATTTCAATTGGCAGATGATACCAGACATGTTTATTTAACTCGTGTCAGTGTTTTTCAGCTTTCTGCAATGTGTGTATCCATAGATACTTCCCAGTGAGGAGGCAGACCCCTTAACTTTCTGATACTCGTGAAGTAAAATAAAATGTATAAAAATACTTTTCTTCGTTGCTTTAAGCCAATCCTTGAAGTATTTTGCAAGCTCTGCAGACAAGAGGATGGAAAAAAGTGACTTAAGTCATTAAATTCGCTATTCTTGGGTCAGCAGAGATGCTGGGGAACACTTACAGTGAGCTGTCAGAAAGCATTTTGGCCAGGATCTGGAGCCTTTAATATTTCTAGAGCCCTTTCAGAGGGCTTAGTCAAAGCCTGGTAGGTAAATTATTTACAGGAAACAGGGTGCTACACCACTAAATCAAATTGGCAACTCCTATTGTGCTGGATTTATAAATTGATGTGGGTAGCATGTCATCTGCACGTCAAGTTGGAAATAGCATATAAATATTGTTAACATGGAAAAATATGTTTAGTGCTGTATGAAGCCCTCATTCAGCATTGTGTGATGTTTGCTATTGACTCTGAGAGCTTTTGAGGGGTTTCTAAAAGCCATAGTGTGCTGCTGGCTGCACAGAAGTTAATGAGAGGTATTTCTGTTCTCATGGCTTCATAGCATGAAGCCCTGGTTCAGCTCTCTCCTGAGGTGAAAAGAGTTTGGCAAGTAAAAGACCAAAAAAGTACTTCATCTGTAGAATTTTAGTACTTAATATTTAAAACTGAGGACTTTTTTGTACAGGTAACATTTCAGCCTTGAAGTTACTTAGTGAAAGCCAAGAGCATCACACCCACAGTGCTGTAGGGATCTAGTACTTAAATGTTGTGTCTTATAAACAATAACTTGATCATTTATTCTCTTCGCTTGATGAAGAGTTTCATAGATTGGCAAAATCCTCATGATCGTCCTTTTATATTGCTTTAGTTGGAGGTCTCAAGATGAAAAACATGGTAGGTAAATTTGGTTCCCCTTTTGAAGTCCATTTTCTATCACAGTTGAAATAAATTTTGAAGTAATCTTACTGACATGTCTTGTGAACTTTGCATCACAGAATGGTTTGGGTTGGAAGAGACCTTAAAGCTCACCTTCTTCCCACCCTCTGCCCTGCCCAGGGACACCTCCCACTGTCCCAGGCTCCTCCAAGCCCTGTCCAACCTGGCCTTGGACACTTCCACGGATCCAGGGGCAGCCCCAGCTGCTCTGGGCACCCTGTGCCAGGGATCACCACGCTCACAGGGAAAAATTTTGTTGTCATCTCATCTCACCCTCTCAGTGTGAATCTGTTCCCTGTGTCCTGTCCCTCCATCCCTTGTCCCCTGTCCCTCTCCAGCTCTCCTGGAGCCCCTTTAGACCCTGGAATGGGCTCTGAGCTCTCCCTGGAGCCTTCTCTTCTCCAGATGAGCACCCCCAGCTCTCCCAGCCTGGCTTTACCAAGTCCACACCTCTCTTGTACTGAGGACCTCAGATCTGGATGCAGCTCTGCAGTTGGGATCTCATGGGAGCAGAGGGGCAGAATCCCCTCCCTGACCTGCTGCCCCCTTGGCTTTGGATGCAAGCCCAGGACAGAGTTGGCTTTCTGGCCACCTGCCCTCACAATTGCTCCTGTGTGTGGGGCCTCTCCCTGATTTCACAGCTGAACTCGATTTGACAGTAGATCTCATTCCGTCCTTTTTGTGGACTCAAGGTGTGACTGAAGATGCAGATCCTTTCATCACATATTCAAAGGGATACCTTCTGACTGCAAAAGAAATCTGGCTTGTGCCCACTCAAGTGTTGCTGCCAAACATCTCAGACTACCAAGCCTAATGTTTAAATTAACTCTTGCAATTCCAGCTTTTGTACAAGAGCAGTTTAATTTCTCAATCCCAAATTCTGTTGACATAAGAGTGATTTGGTCTTCATTTAGCATTTTGCTACTTCAAATTTGCTGGGGAAAACAAATCAACTTTTTGATGTAGAGT
Source organism: Sturnus vulgaris (assembly GCF_052056855.1). Lineage (NCBI taxonomy): Eukaryota > Metazoa > Chordata > Aves > Passeriformes > Sturnidae > Sturnus > Sturnus vulgaris. The sequence goes on along the minus strand of NC_142249.1, from coordinate 38,371,317 downwards.
GATTTTTATTACCTCACAGAGTGACTAATGATGGCTTCTAGCAAGTGCTGTGTCCTTTAATCAATCAGCTAATATGAACTGTAGACTGTGACTTTCAAATAAAATTAGTTAAAATATTTGTGACTTTTTTAAATGAATACATATGTTCTTTAAACTGGCCATGAATGCACATTGTAATTCTTACCTTTCTATACAGAAACTGGTCTGAAGCTCAGAGCGTGTGGAGCCCATTTCTCATCATATTCCTAATAAATCGGAGGAATTTCAAAATGCCAGCCCATTATTACCAGACTGGGACTTTTTCTATAATAGGGAACTAGCAACTAATATGTCTCCTGTCAAGTTTAAAAATAGTGCTACATCTCCCATTACCACACCTATTAGTTCCCTCTCCTCTCAGAGATACTCTAAATCAAGGATCCTTCATTTATTTAAACCTAATGTAAGCCTTCAGCATCGTTAGTGCTATCAAATTTACAGTCATAGGTGCAGCACTGGAAATGTTGAGTCCTGTAAACTGTGTTGATCCTTCAAGTGCTGTTAACATGCTGCAAATAAGTTTGATAAAGCCAACATATCATTTAGTAACTTAAGCAGTCTCTGTTAAAATCAGTTTTCATTTTTCCAGGCTTCTGAATTGCATGGCAAATGGGAGCTTATAATTAACTGTTAAATCAGATTAACTAATTTTTTCTCAGATCCAATTGCAAACCTGGCATACTCTCATATGAGGTTATACTCTCATATTAGAATTGTATTTTTTTTTTTTCTTTACATTTTACCTTGTTTAAAAAAATCGTGTCAGGGGTGGAAGAGCTCCTCAAAATAATGGAAAGTTTTCTGTGAAGATAATCATTTAATATCTTCTGCTTTGCAGCGTACTCATGTCAACTTCTGTAAATCCGTTTGGACCATTTGAGGGAGGAGACAGAGGAGCAAACCCTGTGGAAAAGTTAATTTGGTTTGCTGTTGATGGGTGATTGTGGCTGTAGTTGTTTCCCTAGCAGAACATGGCCCTGGTTCTCCATCACAGCTTTGCTTTGTCTTTTTCCCTTCTATCTTGCCTTTCTTTGGAAGAAAATTTTATCCTAATTAAATATTAGTAATTCTTAATTTGCCTTTGATAATCTGAATTTGTGAAAATAGTTTAGAGTATTGTAGTAGTATTGAGTATTCCTCATACCCTGTCCTGAGTAGTATTTAGTCCTGTGTATACAATTTAGGAGGTCAAGTAGACACAAAGAAACCAAATTGCATATTGTAATTGTCATTCCCAGTGTACTGAGGATCAGCACATCAGTCAGGGAAATTTCCCTCAAAATGTATCTTTGGAGTGCTGTGCTCCAAGGGGGGATGGAGGCTTCCCACTGAGGTAGCATTGACTGTTGTGGTTTTGAGTTAACCACAAATGTGATGCACAGATGTCTTTCTCCACTGGAAAAAAAGTATAAATTGCAATAATTTATTCAGTATAGATTAAGATCTTCAAAGATGTTGATTGAGGATGGATAGAAATATAGATGCAAAGTATTTGTGACAATCTCAGACTGTGTCAGGAAAGAAGGTAAAAAAAATTCTAGGGATTAATTTCTTTTTTGCTTTTCTGTAGCTAGAAAAAAAAACCAATTTACAACAGAAAATTAGAAAAGTCATTCGTGCCTTTGCCTAGATAAAATGGTGAAACAGTTTAAATTCTGAGTTTTAAAATGCATGCACTGTATATGCATTAACAACTTTTTCCTAAGGATTTATAGCAATATTGTTAGTAGTCTTAGCATTCACAGGGTAACGTGCAGATTTTACAGCATGTTACTTTCTAAACACATAAACTCCAAAAGGAGCCTTTACTGTCTCTTGTGTCAGGATGTCTCTGGATTGCCATGGGACATCTTAAAACTCTTAACTTCCAATTCCTACTGTTCCATCTCAGGTTGAAAACACAGATGTAAGAACTGAACGTGGCAGTCCTCACACTTTGCTTAAGATCAAACCAATTCTTTAAAAATTATATTGTTTTCAATTCTGATTGCATCATAGAATCACAAGATCTTTTGGGTTGGAAGGCACCTTAAACCTCATCTGGTGCCACCTCCTGCCATGGGCAGGGACATCTTCCACTATCCCAGGTTGCTCCAAACTCTGTCCAGGCTGGCCTTGGACACTTCCAGAGATCCAGGAGCAGCCACAGCTGCTCTGAGCACCCTCTGCCAGGGACTCACCACCATCACAGGGAAGAATTTCCTCCTAATTTCTAATCTAAACCTACCTTCCTTCAGTTTAAAGCCATTCCCCACATTCTGTCACTCCATGCCCTTGTGCGTGTAGATGATAAGCACAGTAAAAATGAGATGTACTTTAGTGAAACCAAAGAAGGCTGGGCAATCCATGCAAGTTTCATTCTTTGCTGCCTCCAGGTAATGGTAGATTTTGGCATTCTGTAGGTGTTTGCAACTCTCAGGTTGTGTGCATGGACCAGACTGTGGTTTATGGGTGTCTCAGTAAATTAATGTTACTGCTACTCAGCCATCCAAATACAGGTGAATGACTTTGGTTTACCACATTCTCAAAAGAAGTGGAAGACTTCTTGCTTTTTCCAGTTGATTTATATAAAAGATAAATTGTCATTCTCGCTTATGCAGTTTAGTAATGACAAACCTCAGAACTGGTACTTTTGTATGATCTAAATACAAGTTAAATTTTGGTCAAACCTTGAGATGTGATTGTGTTTAAGGTACAGCTTTGGGGTTTCGGTGAGTCACTCTCCTGAGTGGGAGGGCAGTGCAGACTCTTTCAGTCTCTGTGTGTGTATTTACAGCATATCCCCACTTCAGGTAGGGATGGGAGGGAGAGAAGGGGCAGAGGAGGAAAGGTAAAGACTCTGAATAGTCCTTTGGAAAATCATATTTTATTGCAATGTGGAACATGGAAGTGTCTTGCCTGTGTCAGCCATCCCAGCATGGTTTTGTGAAACCATCAAAGGTTTAAGTGTGTTGATGTCCACAGGTCATACCTGGTGGGTTTTGTGGTGGGTTGACTTACGAGACACTGAACCACGTGTGCTCGGATACAGCGGCGGAATAAATTTCTCATATGTGTGGGACTGTGACGGTTAAAACAATCATTACTGAAACCATATACCTTATTTCCTGTAACTAATAGCAGGTCTCTACCTGTGGAATATATTAACAATTATTCCTTTGGGTTTGGATGGCTGCTCAGCTGTTTTGTTGGACAGATATTTAGACATGGTCTGTAATTTATGTTGTCTGAGTACGTCAATGAACAGAGCTAATTATGGCTTCCTGATGTGAGCTGTGCTGATGTTTGTGAAACCACACTTCTGCATGTAAGACAGAGTGAACGTGGGTTCTTTAATAAATTGTGGAAAATGAGGGGTTTTCTCTGCCTAGGTTGGTTAACAAAAATACCTATGCTAGCGTTCACCTAGAGTTTAAAAAGAAGCTATGGTTTTGTGGCTGGTTGAATAGTTAATTCTTCTGTGCCTTTAAAGTAAATTTTAATTTATTACTCTGTACAGTACTCAGACTTCCTTTTAAAAGGAAATTTTTGGTTCAAACAGCAGTGGCCCTTTCAGGGACTCCATCACTTGCCATGTTTCAGTGTGGGGTAGAGCTGCAGCAAGTGACAAAAGTCCTGGCTGAATGTCACTGTGAGCTGCTGGCTTTGAGACAGCACCTAATTACCCACCTACATTTCTCAGTACTTCAGTATACCTCTGTATTAGTCATGTCATTTTGACACTGTTACCACTTTGAAGGATTTTTTTTTTTCAGATGTGTAATGTGTATCCTGAGGAATGTGCTGCTCTGTATGGTAAAGACGGAGTAGGAAATTTTCAAAGGAAAGGATCTTGCAGCCGTGTGGATGGGGTTGAGCTGTTTGAGGAACACCCAGGATTGCTGGCTCCAGAGAGGAAATACTGTAATGAGAAAGGGGAAGCAGTTCTGTTTTTCTAATATTTGTTGTTTTCTTTGAAATGGGGAAAAGAATACCTGGAGTGATTTATATTTAATTGAGGATTGCATTCCATCAGATACGGTGAATGTTCTCAGGCCATTTATCAGCTGTGTCTTTTGGAGACCTCTGAGGAGTTTATGCTACATATTTACCTTAACTTGGCTGGGTCAAGGGAAATAAAGCAAAAATAATAGCTGTTATTTTTGTATGTGAACAAAACTGGAAGTCATGTGGGTGAAATATGAGCCAAACGACCATGTCCTACCTCCTCTGTGTCTTTCTAAGTACAAGAAATTATTAGTTATATATAATATAATTTCCTTAGCATTATCAGTGTATCTTTTAAAAACAGAAGATTTATTAACTTTTTAGTTGCTTCATCTTAGTCAGGCCCTGAAGTGAATGTGACATATATTGTACTGCCATTATCCTTTAGTAGTATCTTATGTAGGTAGCATCTTATTTAAAAAAAACCAAACAAACAACAAAAAAGAATAAAATAAACCATATGTTACTTCTTAAACAACATTATAACATTTTTTTCTAAATTGAATTTGGTGTACATTGCTGGTAACGTACAGCAATCGCACGACAACAGAATCCCACAAGTGCTAGTGAGGATTTTAATAAGCAGTACCTACATTTTTTGGGGTGAGTTTTGTAAGAAAACCTTTGAGCTTTAGGTTGTCTCTGAAAAAAATGTGTCATTCCTGATTGTCACCCTCATGGGCTGCTGCCACGGGGTCTATGGGTGTTATTGTGAAGAATTGCATATCAAGAGCTATTTTAACACCCACTCCACGACACATCCACGATTTCAACCCAGTTTCCCAATGTAAATAGCCAAAGGCGGTTTATTGTATGGCAATGCTTGTGTAATATTTGCATCATGCAGTTTCACTAATTGATCTAAAGGTAGGTAAATGTGGAATAATTAACTGAAGGTCAGGGTCTTTAGGCAGGAGGAAACACGAGGACTGAGCAATCTCTTACCGTCAGCACGTACAGTCATTCTCTGTTCCCGTGAGGGATGTACAGTGAAAACTGGTGCAAAATAAAACCCAAGAGCACAGTGTGGGTTCAGCTAAACCTGGTGATAAAACCAGTTTCAGAACTAGTCTGGTGAAGTGTGATTTGATCAGATGTTTCATGAACAAATTGCTTTATTACTGATACTGCTAATGATTTGTAAATTAGTTGCAAGCCTCCCTGAGTGACTGACTCAGTGGCATTTACCAACTTTTCACATACCCCCCATTTTTCGGGGTTGAATTTATAAAACACTTCCCTTTAGTCCCTTGAATTAAATTTTCGGTGGCATTTGATGACAAGCATAGCATGATTAATTACAAATTGTTCTTTAGGTGAATAGTGCAGATTCTAAGCCACAGCTTGTGTTGTTATAGCAGTTATTACCCTGCAGGCTCCAAAAGGGCTTTGGAGGAGAGAGTATGATTTTGGTTACATCATTGTAAATTCAGAAAACGTCAGTGATCTCAAAAGTGTGATTTTTTTGAAATTAGGTCAGTGGAAAAGAGATCAGAAACTGCTTTGCTACCTGAAAAGAAGCAAGCTCAAAAATGAAGTATCTGCTTCCAGATGGCTTTCTTTTTGATTTTTCAAAGAACATATTTGTTAAAACAAGTAATTTATTTGAAATACTATGGAGGAGCGAATAATAGAACAAATGATAACCTGAATCCAGGCTGGATTAGGGCAAGAAAGTTGGAGCATGGAATGTTTTTTCTCTTGCTGATTGTTCTGTAATGACCCAGAAGCTCTGCGTTACCATTTCATCTGGCACTATGGTGGGCCAACAGCAAAAAGCTACCTAAAGGTTTCTTATGTTTTGTCTCCCAATTAAAGTGATTCAGTGTTTGAATTTTTGTTGCTGATTAACTGATTTTTGGATAGCTACAGTGCACTTAAAAGAATTTTTGTTCATTTTCTGTCCTCTGGTTACAGAATACATACTATTTTTAACATAGAGTCGAATTAAATTTCTCAATTATGGTTGAGATGATGATTGAGATTTTCAGGGGAGTATGTAGTTCTCTGTTGAATTCTCACTTCTTGTCACCAGAGGTTTTGGTAAGATAAGGATTGCAGTCTGAAACCACTAGAAATTGCAGGTCAGGAAATGGGTGTAAGTTATTGCATTGTACAGTGTCAAACACGAGTCCCGAGTAACTGAGTTTAGCAGGGAGTCCATTCTTAGGGAGCATAGAGAGGGAAACTATCAGAGAGGTGTTTGTGGATGGTGAACACCTTTCAGGGTTTTGCTTTCAGCTTTTGTGTGTGGTGGCTTTGCTCGAAGCATGTGAAAAGCAGCTTTTGAGTACCCCAAGGGTGTGACTCATGAGGGCGATGAGCAATAGTCACCGGGTTTTCATCTGTCCCTCGCTTTGGGCAGCACGTTCTGCATCCTGTTTGTGAGCAGCTCTGTGGCTTTTCATGTCAGAGCTTCCTTGAGCCTCCTCTAGTGTTCTCTTCCACCCACTTTGGAGTATTCAGAAGAAATAAGATGGTTTACATCTCCTGTTGTTGCTGGGCTTGTGCTGCCAGCAATGCAGGAGCATGTCCTGGGGGAAGCCCCAACTGCATCTCCTCAAGCTGCTCTCTGCCTCTAAGTCTCTTACCCAAATCACTGTTACTGGCAGCTGTTCTGGCTGAAGTGTGTTTGAATTGCTCTTTAATTTTCTCTGCCACCAGGAAAAGGAGAAAAATATATATAAGAATGAATAAACTACATCCTAAGTTACGGAATAATTGTATTAGGGAGTTAGTGTATAAAGCAAAGCTGTTTTTAAATATCCAATTGAAAACAAAATTCAAAATTGAAAACTAAATTCAAAACGCAATGTGTTCCTAAGTCTTGCACATTTTCATTCATTTAAAATTTACAGACAGTATCTTTTAAAGGTCAAAATACTCTAGTCATCATAATTGCTAAATAGCCTTTTCTGAAGTAAACTCATTAATATAATATTAAGGATTATATTACAAGGCCTTGCAGTATATTTCTTTTTCTTCCAAGATAATTTTCTTAAGTAACAACAACAGTAAGAATAAGGATATGTTTCTAAAGTAAAATACTTCTCTATTTTCATTTTCAGATTTTAATCAGTCCTGGAGTACTTGAAAAATGAGTGTCCTTCTCATTGAACCCTTTTATGGTGGCTCCCACAAACAGCTGATGGATCTTCTCCAGGAAGAGCTACAAGAAGATTGTGTCCTCTGCACACTCCCAGCCAAGAAATGGCATTGGAAGGCACGGACTTCTGCTCTTTATTTCATGCAGACAGTGCCAGCAAGTTCTAATTACAGGTAACCAAGGGACTGAAGAATTTCTAAACTCAGATTACACAGATGCCTTCAACCAGGTCTCTTGAACTTCTTGGGTGTATGTGGGAGCAATTAGGGACTTGCAGTGGGCAGCACAGGTTTTTCTTCTTGGGGTATAACTGAGAAATTGTATGTTTCATTTAGAATTTCCTAGACTGTTTTGTCTTGCATCTCCAGTCCGTGAGAGTCTCTCAGTATCTGGGTGCCTGATGTCTGTACATGTATGTGCATCTTTGATTTGAAATTTTTCATGTGAGCTCAGTCATTCTGAAGGGTTTAAACTGTGCTTCACAGATTAGGCTGAGAGATGGCCCAGATGTGAACACTGCAAGCTTCCTCACGTGCCCTCCCATGTATCTGTTAGCAAGCCTGATTTATCAGTGTCCTGCTCAGGCTGACCTGGAGGATTAAGGGAGCAGTTTTATCTTAATGATTGTCCAGTTCAGTAACGTGCCAGCAACTATGGGTGTCAATTATACATTTATGTAAGTGGCAAATTTCCATCAGCTAGAACCTGGGCTGATAAAAACAGACGATTTAGGTCAACAGATAGCTATCATATAGTGAGAATCAGCCCCTCCAGAGCCAAGCTGTCTCTAAACCCAGCAGTTTTGCTTGGCCTACCTGATCAGATGAGATGTGGCGAGGTGATTGTCTGGAGCAGTGAGATAGAGCTTTGCTCACAGCATGCAGAACATTGTATGGGGACTGTGCACCTTCATGGGGTTGGACTGTTCATTCACACGGTTCTTTTAGCACAAGAAGCTGCAGAATGAACTTCAGGAGGACTCTGAGCACACCTGAATGATGTGCCTGTGAGTCACAGTTCCGAACTGGGTCTGGTATGTTTTACTGTGAGTGAGTGGGTGCTTCCTGAGGAAGGAATATAATTTTTCAAAACTAGATTTGTACTGTAGAAGGCTGCATTTACTCAATGTTACCCAGCACAATATCTAAGCCATCTTGGAACGCATATTGTGCAAATGTACACCTTTCCTATGTCTGCTTTTGGCTCCCATTTAAAATAATCTCCCACCCCAAACCAAACGTTATAATTAATTTCCCCCGTTTTGTCTTGTTCGAGGCATTTAGCATTGGTTTCCTCTTGCTTTCTTTTTGCAACAGTTTTGTTTTGGAGGAGTGTACATGACAAACTGTTATGTAAATTTGTCTTGTATCACAACCACATCCTCCAACGCATCACAATGTTATCTGTGTTCCTTCAAGGTCAGCAGCCCAAGCTGTCCAGCACTAACTGCATTAAACTAATCAGACATCACTCATAGACATACACTTCATTAGTTTAACTTACAGTTACATTGACCTAAGATAACTTAACTCCAATTTGTCAAGTAACCCACATCTTGGGGAAAGGGGAGGGAGTGCTGACAAAAAAAAAAAAACAAAAAAAAAACCCCAACAACAAAAAAACAGCAAAATCCCGCAAAAAACCCAACAACCCAACAAAAAAACCTCAACCCAGCAGCCTGAAAACTCACTTGAAGTTAATAAACTTGCAATCTGTCATAGACTTATGTGCAAATAGAACCTTTACTGACAGCAAATAAATCTGATCTAACCAATGGAGCCTCTTAAGGAGAGGAAAGCGTTTTCTTTGCCGGTGCTGTTCGGGTTGGAGCAGAGGGAATCAAACAGTCAAAGTTGACAAAGATGCGATGGTTAAAATAGAATTTGTACCTTGTCCTCGCAGGCAGCATAAAATTTTAGGATCAAGGGCTGATGTGGCTGGTGAGAGGAAAACTGATTAGAGGTACCTTCTACTTTACTTGCACATTTTTAATGTTTGTTTTGTAATTGAATGTTTCGATTATTTTGTTAAATTGAAAGTATAACTGCATCAGATTCAACCTAGTGAGGATGACTACTCTGCTATTAGAACAAAACATTGATAAAAATTAATTTTAATTTTGTTATTGCTAAGCTTTCTAATAACCACTGAAGATCAGTTTCCCAGGTAATCTGGGAAAGACAAAATTCCATTGCAAACTGGAAATACTGCGTGTTTGGAATTGCACGTTTAGATATTTCAACCTTCTTGTGAGGTTGTGGAAAACACCAAATTTGCATTATTTGTAATATTGACATTATTTACAGAAAAAACCTTTTCTTTTATAAGTACTTTCCATAAATGTGACATTTCGTAAATACCTTGTTTTTATTTGTATGTTTAGTAGTGCAGAAAGGTCACGGATATTTCAAGTGCAAACACTTGTGATAACGGAGCTGCCTTACTAAATCTTTATGTTCAAACTGTACTTTATTTCAAGATCCTAGTGTGTGTGAGAAGTAATTCTGATGCTGTTAAGTCTGATGTTAGATACATTTTAGAGAAATAATGTAGTTATGTTTTAAAGGACTTAGACTTCTATCCATATAAGCTGATTTTTGGGAGCAGGAAGGTTTGTTAGTTTAAATGTGACACTCAGCGAGTTAAGGAATAGTCTTAAAAAGCACTTTTGAAACAAAGGATGCAGTGCAGAGCCATAGATGTTAAATTCAGATACTCTGCAATGAGCAGAGTTTCTGTGATGAACTTGCTAATTGTTTTATCAGAGAACAGACGTGTCCTCCCTTGAGCACGAGCTAAGCTGGGCTGGTAACAAACAGGGCATTTAATGTTACTTTTGTGAACTGTACGGCCCCTCTCTTGGCATGCAGTAATGCTGTGTTCCCAAGAACGTGGAGATCTCCCTGGGATTGTCACAGGGAGAAGTGTCCTCACCCTCCATGGGGAACACACAGAGCTGGTACGGGAGATATTGGACACTCAGTGTTTGATCTGCAGCACTGCCTGGATTTATATGAGCTCCCCGATGCAAAGTCTGTGCTCCATTTCTCCAGAAAAGTTTTGCTTTTCTGTTTTCTTGGCTTTGTTGAGCAATGTGTTAAACCAGCTCATGTTTTCTTTCATCTCCTGAGAGGAGCACGGGAGCCCCGAGGAATGGGAATCCCAACCATGCAGAGTCCCTTCAACTTAGAAGGCCAGAAGGAGAATTTAAAGGTGGATCACTTGCCTAGAGATCTTGAAATGATTGCATAGACTCATATGCAGCAGCCACAGACTGAGTTTTAATTGCTCTAGAGTCACAGATAATTTTCCCTTAATTGGAAAGAAGGTGTTTGGACGTTTCGTTGATGTGAGGAGTTTCATTCTTGTGGTGGCAATTTCCAGGTTACAGCATTAGAAATGCACTGAAAAAGGGAGGAATTACTATCTGTTTTCTCTAGACAAGGTTTTCAACCATCTGAGAGTTTTGTTAGCAGCTGGTGGGGTATTATCTTCTTCGTTCCATGGATTTGGAAGGTGCAGCAGAGCTTCCTCAGGCTGCTGGCACTCTGCAGAGCTGCTGCACTCACTCCTTTGTCTCCCAACTTCCTTCAGACAACTTCAACTCATTGATAAATGTGGGTGTCTGATCTTTAGCCTAAAGTTGTTTTCCATAGCATACAGCGACTATTCTGTAATTCTAGAAAGCGTGTAAGAAAATAAGTTTTTTTTTAGCCTTTAAAAAATTCTTAATTCAAGAAAAGTTCTGAAATTTGAAAATACCATTGCACAATTTAATGAAAAACAAAATTGCTTTTCTTTTTCCTGTAGTTATTTTCTTTATTACAGTGAACAATCTGTTAAATTACAGATAGTAAACCAGTGGTATGACACATTATATAAAAGGACTTTTTATTTCAGGAGCTATCCTCTACAAAAAGTAATTCAATCTCCAAAAAGTTAGTAGCATAAGACTGTAAAACAGAGTGACTAAATTCAGTGTAGCTTCCAGTGTGTTTTAATAGCACTGCTAGATTATTTTAAATATATATATATAAATATTATGTATAACATTCAGTATTGCCCCCCAGGTAGCTGTTCATATGAATAAAGATTTTATTTGTAACAGATTCTAGCCCTGAAATACCCCTAGGGTAAACGTTAGCATATATATACCCCTTGATATCTGACAACTATATTTTAAAGACAAATTCTGTGCTTTTTGCATTTTACAAAAGAGAAAACAAATTATTGTTTTCAATTAATAGAGCTCTGAAAAAAACCCCAAACATAAACAAACAAAAAACAACCTGGGGGTGTTGTCCAGCAAAGGAGAGTATATTTCAACAGTATATAATGTAGATGTGATTGTTTCTTGATTTTGGGTTTTTTTCTTAATATTCTATTAAAATCTACTAGATTTAAGACTGTTTCAGATCTAATGCTTTTGTTCTATTTTATAAAGAGAAAATACATTATTTTAGAGTGAATTCTTTATTAACTGGTGGACTGTGTCCCCTAAAAATCTTAAAAAAAGGAACCCTTTAAATTTTTTTCCAGTGAGTAGTTCAGTCCTACTGAGAACGTAACACTGTGTGGACGTGTGACCATTTGCAAGCTTGAGGATTTAACTGTTTTCTAGATATATTGTTTTCAGAAACATTCCTGCATGGCCTGGAGAAGGTGTTTGAGGATGTGACTCGAAGGGCAGGGCAAATTTCATTAAATCTGAATTCATAGATACCCATTTGTACTGAAAACATTCCTGCCCGTTTACATCTTTCTGTGAAATACTGGAAATATTTATATAATCTTTGTAGGAGCTTCAATAATTTGTCCTGCATTAGAATCCTTCCTAGAATTTGGCCCTCATAATGCTCAGGTAAGGAATGAATGAATTGTATATATAAGTAGTACATTAGTTAAAAGAAGATAACCAATTACATGCAAATTAAAAAAAAAGAAAAAAGTTTATCTGTTACTGTTTGGGATTTTTTGGGCATATTTTGTGGTGTTTGCTTGTATATATAGGTTAATAAACATAAACCTGATTCATAGCATTAACTACTAAGAGTGTGCATTTTGATGTTACTGCTCAATTTCACTGCATTTGAAGATGGGACATGTCTCATCTCTTTGGAATTACTGAATAATTTTCTGCCCAGAGGTTGTCTTGCTTTCACCCCATGTCTTTGTTGCTCTGTGTGTTTCAACTTCAGTTTTGTGTGGGGCACAGTGGAATGTGGTCCTGGAGAGGAAGGGAATGTGCTCCTAGGGGTCCTTTGTGCTTTGATGAGCTGATGTAAAGGCATGAATATATAGGTGACTAAATATAATATCCAGTATCCTGTAAGGACAGGGTTCAGGTCTCCTAGAAACACATAATCACAGACTGGTTGGGTTGGAGGTGACCATGTCATTCCAACCCCTTTACCACGGGCAGGGACACCTTCCACTAGACCAGGTTTCTCCAAGCCCTATCCAAGCTGGCCTTAAACACTTTTTTGATTAAAAATATCACGTGGGTGTAACTCACTGATGGGTACAAGCCTCAACATTCTCACCTTGTTGTGGAGGTGCCCAAAGGAAGGTGTGGGAGCCCCGGTGCGCTGCTTTTCCGCTCCCTCACTGAACAAAGGGTCATTATTTCTTTAATTTCATTAGTGCTAAACTTGCTGGCGCTTTTCTTCCCCCTGCACAAATCGTTCTGAGTTCACCCAGGTTAGTTCACACGGGCTGGTGCAAACACACACACGTTGGTCCTGCCCACGCTCCGAGGGAGCTGGCTGGGAGTTCGCTCCTCTCCGGGGGCCAGATGGCCGTCCTAGCACCACGTTGAGCCTCAACCAATAAACCCTCCTGAGATACGAGACACAGGCACCATGTACTGAGCTAAAACAACTTGGTGACTTTCTGACCAGAGCTGGCTGGTGTCCAGCCAGCTTCGAGTGTAAGCACAGAGAATACACGTCCATATGGAATGGCACGAAGCTCCACCACTCAGCACAGATGATGCCCTCCACTGCTGTAGCCCTGGATAATGGAGGGTGTCCCAGCCTGGATAAGGGGTGTGAAATTCTCTCTGCTGAGGGAGAGCTTGGAGGCCATCTGATGCTGGAAAAACGTAACATGGGAATGCATGTGTAAAACCGGGTTTTGTTTGATTTAGGTTAATGTCGCCCCAAACCTGCTCTGGAAACTTCTCCTCAAAAATGTCAGAGAGAACTTGTGAATCCATTACCAAATGGATTTGAGAATGATTTTTTAACAGAATGCTAATATAAATCAAGGTGTGAAAGTTAACAGAAAAAAGGTTTAGAATCTATAATTGATTTGCTTTTTTTTTTTCTTTTTTTAATAGGCAAGATAGTGTAAATAAAAGCAAATGATTAAATAACTGGTAAAAAAATCTGGTAAAAAAGACTTAACCCAGTAAAAAATGAAGTAAAAAATTAGGGAAGGTCTAGAGGCAAAATTATTTCCTATTGAGGATAACTGCACTGCTGTTGTTTCTCTGCTCACAACCAGACTGCAAAATTTCCTTTTCAATGTGATGGAGAGAAGCTGCCTGAAAAGTTTTTGTGAAGCCGATGAAGGAGGTGGGATGTCCTTTTGAGTGAGATGAATTCCCTTGCTCTGAGGGGCCAGAAACAATGTTCTGGTGCTCAAAAGTCCTTGTACAGTGCCATGATTTAAGAACAAATGTTTTTATTCTTAGCTCTGGCTGCTGAAAAACTTGGAGGGGACGATACAATAAGAACAGCAAAAATATCTTCTAAGAAACAGGACAAAAAAACCTCCCAAGTAAACTACCTGAAATTTATTCAGGCAGACAGCAATGTGATCTTAAACATTCACTTTGCATTAATCAACTTTGCCTCAGATAAAATGCTGGCAGATGGTAGCTATTCATTTTAAAAGTGACAGGTTTTCTTTACGTTTTTGTGTGGAAACCCCCACATGCACTCTTCCCTCCAAAAAACTTTACTTGGGTAATTTGTCCAACATGCTTTTTTTTTTTTTTTTTTTTTTTTTTCCCTTAAATACACTCCCATTATTAGGCAATTTCACAATTTGGATAGTTACAAGAGGGTTTAGATGAGTTTAAATGCAGGCTCCTTCCTTTGAAGTCGGGGGAAGTGTATATATGGGAGCTGAGTTTTGGCAGAAGTGAGCTGGGAATGATGAAGACGATGCGGGGAGAGGTGCAGGGCTGGGAAGGACGTGGGGCTGGGACTGCTGGGTGATCTCTACAAAGTGCTAATGTGAAATGGCAGTTGTCTGTTTGATGTGTAAAAGATTTGCTGAAATTCCAGCAAAATATTCGGATGAGAGAAGGAAAGAACAGTCTGGGTTTTCAAACTCTAGCATGTGTTTTCCTTTATGTTCTCAAATGCCGGGTGAAATCCTTGTTTTTCTTTCTAAAATGAATTTTATGAATCACCTGGAGAATTGATATTTACATTGCTGGCAGTAAAATGTAATGAAATTGTGCATTATGATTCAGTATTTCTGCACTTAGGATTTTAATGAGGATTTTATCTGTCCTTTTAAATGGTTGCTGTGTATATATTTTATTTCTAGATTAGTTATGGATTACATTTCTATTTCCAAATAACAAACATATACACTACTATATTATAAAGGATATGATACTTTCCACAATTCATTGTCATTCCAGCCCATAACACTAATTTGATCTTCCAAAGGGAAAGTAAAAAAAGCTTTAGTTTGCATCTAATAAAGAGAAAAATATTGATTTTTTTTTTTGGTGCTGCTTTTTTTTTCCCTCTAATCTCAGTTTTGTCTTTTTTTTTAGCTAAGAAGTAAATGTTACAAGTTTTGTCAGATACTTGCTTTGCACATGATTTAGATTTATAGCTTTGTGTTCTGGTGTCATAAACAACTAATTTTCTTAATGAGTACCCACAACTAGACTGGGTTTTGTGAATTGATGCATAGTGAAAAGGAATTTTACATTGTACAAACTGTTTTTAGCAAAGCAATTTTAGAAGACCTACCTTAGCACTAATATAAATAGATATATTTTTGGGTTTTTTTTTTCATAAACTTTAATTTGACCCAAACACTCTGAAGTTTGAAAGTCTTGGTTCAGGCAGCTGTGACATCTCAGTTTCCAGTCTTCAACAGACTGAATCCAGAGGCCTTTCCTCACCTATTCCAGCCCATGTGCCTCTATCTGAGAGCCAGCTTGGATGGGGCTTGGGGCAACCAAGGTTCCCATGGCAGGGGATTTGGAGCTGGATGATCTTTAAGGTCCCTTCCAACCCAAACCATTGTAGGATTCTTTTTCTACATCTGCTTTTTATGCCATCTGAGGGCTCTTGGTTCCTGCTGTGGGTGTCTGTGAGTTTCAGTGTAGATTTTGAAGGTGCTGACCAGGTCCATGGTCACTCTGGAAAACGTGCCCAAAGGTGTTTTCTGGTCTTATCTTCTTGATTCCCCTGGGATTACAAGACTGAATGTCCCTAAGAAAAGGCTGGAGTGCACTGGATGCTCTCCAAGGGCATCACCTCCTGGTGTAGTGCCATTAATCTTGGAGCCCACTCTGGTGTGAGCTGAGGGTGAGGGTGGCTGTGGATGGATGGTTGCTTCATAAATGCCATTCTGTATCAAACAGAAATGTTAGTCTAAATTGACACATAAACCATTTAATTTTGTGGATTATGGTATTGTTTCTTCCCTAAACACACAACACATACCTAGGCAGGAGTTTGGTTACCATGTATGTGCTAAATTGTGCCACAGTGGAAAACATTTAATTTAGGATCAACTTCTGACTCCCCCAAACCACAGTTTGATCAATTTATTTCCTCCTCCTCTTCCCTTTGATATATCTCAGCCTAAGTATTGGTAGGCTTTGAGTCATTATGATGATGAATTTAACTTCCCTTCAGAAAACAATTACTTATACTTACATTGTATCTATTAATTGGAATATCTTTGATGAATACAAAACAAGTGAAAGGCTTTTTTTTTTTTTGTTCATCATTCTGTAATGAAGATTTCCACAATTTCCTTATTCCCTTGGACAGTATTTTTCCTTTCTTGCCTTTGTCCTTTGTCCCTGTCTTTTCCTCCCTTCCTCCTGCACATTTACTCTGATGGTCCAGTGGACACAGTCATTTTAAAGAATGCTTTCCATTTCAGAGCACTGACTGTTTTTATTGTTTATGTTTATAACCTTGCCTTCTTGTTCATAATTTTTTGTTTTAGCACTCTCAATTTCCATTTTACTTGTTGCACGTTTGAACTTATATTTGTCTAGTTCAACTTGAAGAAAGAATGAAGGAATCAGCAGTGGACACAAAAGCAAATACATGATTTTCTTGTTGCAGAATTACTGGAAGAATTCATTCTTTTTAACAGTATTTCAAAGAATTATATGGGGAAAAATGTATTTAGAGTGGAGCTAATGTTTCTCTCACACCATATTACCTCATGCAACTACATCAGTCCTTTAAATTAGTGATTTACTAAATGTTGTAAAAAGAAAAGGTGTAAGTGATCATGGGAAGAACAATAGAAAATTCATTTCAAATTATATTTTTCTTGCAGTTAAATGGTATTCCTACTGATTTCTGTTAACTTGTTTTCTTTGAGTGCTAATATTTTTTAATATAGCATGCTCTATGGAAAATTATATGCATCTAGTTAGAATATGGAAAAATCTTCATGTATTAAGGTATTATGTAATAACATGAAAAAAATTCTGAACGTATAACTATGTATATTATACATGGAAAATCTAAAAAAATTGGAGGGGAGTAATTTGAGAACATCTGTAATTTTTTATTTATGTAAGAGAATATCCCATTTTTAATTAAAGATGGAATTTAAGAATGATAAATGGGACCATTATCTAGTAACAGTTAGTTTGCAGGCATTTTTTTCCTAATGTTCTGCAGATTGCTGCAGGTTTGACAGTGCCTTTGGCTTTTGTGAGCAAAATGCATTTCCTACTCATGACAGAAGAGTTGTAACTCACTAAACATGGAGCAGTTATCATGCATAGCGACATCTCTATGCTTAAACCCTGAGGAACTGAATTATTTTAAATTATTTTTAATGCAGAAATTTCCTGATAGTCAGTTTTGTTAAAAACCTAAGAGTTAAAAATTTTACCTGCCAAATGAATTTTGAGAAATATTGCTAAAGACGGTAAAACCATGAAAGAAAATAATTAATTTTGGGGGAGATTTTGGCAGGTTTTTGAAGGTTTTTTCCTTTGGTAGTACAGTGACCGTTTTCTTGTGTTTCTTTTCTTTTTTTACTTTACCACTTGAATTCCTTCATTGTTGCTGTCATCCTAGACTAAAGGTGGTTCCAATTTATTGTTACATCCTCAAGTCTGAGCTGTGGGGTGTCAAAGTGGGAGGACAAAAGGTGGATAGGTGCTTTGGGAGGACCTTGAATTACCATCAGGTGTTGGACATCTCTTGGTATTTGTGACTCTTAGTTATCCCAGGAGCAAATATTTGGTGTCCTTGTGCTTCTCCATGACTTTCACAAATCTTCAAGGTCCTGCTTGGGAGAAATTAACTTGTGTGAGATCAACTGGCTTTTGTGGTTACTGATGACTCAAATGTTTTCCCGTCAAAAGACTTTTTTGGAAGAGGACTTGATTACAGAGCCTCATCTTTACCTCCTCCAGACTGTTGTGTTACCATCTACTCAAGGTGGAATCTGGTTTGCAGCAGAACTTGCTCTTTTGAGGTTTAGTACCAGCCCTGCAGAGGATCCTGTGGGCCCAGCCTAGTCTGGAATTGGTTTTCAGTGGTTTCTGTGGCCATTGAAGCATTCAGCTCTGAAGTGCTGTAAGTGCAGACCTCAGGTCTTGTCCCCAAAAGCTCCATAGGCAGGAGTGTCAGAAAAGAGTAATTACCACAAAAGAAACTTCCACTCTGGAAAACCAGTCTGATGTAATTATTGAAAATTGCATCATGAGTTAGAAGTAGTAAAACCTACATTTTCTTCCATTTCTTTTCTAACATGGAGCAGAGAACCTGGAGCATGGTCTTGCCTTGAATTAATACTCATTCTGGTGTAAACACACTGGAAAATACTTTTGTATAGTTTTATGTTTCACTACAGAAGAAAAATATTAGATTTTAATCATAGAATCGTTAAGGTTGGCAAAAACCTCTAAGAATATCAAGTCCAACTGTTACCCATGCTATGCTATGATGAGTGGAGTATAAATTCAGCATTAAAGTAAGCATCTGTACTTGAAAAATCTTAATTTCCAATGCTAACAGCTGCATGGAAGGTCATTGACATTGTGGAGTGCGTGGGGTCTCTGGGGCTCAGCGTGTTTGAAGTCAATATTTATGGTGCCTCTGTACCTCCTGTCATTAGCAGGAGGTTTTCAAGGGACTGTTCTTAGATTATATTTTGCACATGGCTCTTGTTTTCCTAGATACTGATTGGGAAAAAGTGAAGGGAATAATAGTTTTCCTGTCTGCTGATGGGTGATGAGGCCAACATGTTGGGGCCATGGGTGGAATCGGGGTGAATGAATTGGTGGCAGGGAGGGAGTTTGAGATGCTTGTGTGCTTCCTGCATTTTTAAGGAGTATAAAGGATATTTCAGCTGTTGAGATGAAGCTCAGCAGCTGCTCTGCAAACTCCTAATGGAGCAGGGGACTGGGTTTTCTTTATCTCCAGAGTTTTCCTCTGGTCACAGATACTGCTGGGGCTCCCTATTTCACTTAACCCATCGTTTTTAAACCGCAGAGTTGATATAGAGGAATAATGAAAATGGTTTTTGTTGGATAAAATGGGATTTGGAGACAATACTGTTACCTATTAATTGCTAGGTACAGACTAAGGCTCTGAATGATGAAGAGGAAGATACAAAAGCTATGTGCACCAAGCAAATGCTTTGCTGTGCAGCCAAAGAGCTTTGCAACCACACTCTGGGTTGTTACAGCATCACTGTGGTATTTGCCTTCCCATTATCTCTTCAGTTCACTTTTCCATGGTGTCTGGTCCATGCATATTTTATTTTGCATATTGAATTTCAGTTTTTAAAATATTATTCTATTTATTTTGCCTTCTGGCATGTGGTTTAAAACTGTAACTTCATTGACTCTTGCATATAAAATCTTTCATTTTGTCTTTGTAATCCAGAGGGGTGTTTAGTGTGAGCAGAAGTGTATCCAAGGTAGAATATTTCATGTCTTTGCAGATTGCTGGTATTACATGCCAGAGCAGCCTTCTGACCATGAAGCCCAGCCACGTTTGTTCTATTAGCTGCACTTCAGAAGTATTTGTTTAGTTTTTTCCTCAGATGGATAACCAGTATGGAACATTCTGTCCACAGAAGTCTTATTAAAGAGGTTAGAGCATCCTGCTAATTAGAAAAAACTAATTAGGCAGATTGTTGAGCCTGTAACCAGAATTTTATATTTTAATGGATTTTGAAATGCAGTGTGCTCCTTTTTCCTATTGTAAAACACACTTTTTTCCTTTTAAGTGTCTGGAAACAGTCTTTTGAGGAAGTAATGCATTCAGAATAAGAAAGCAGTAACAATTTTTGAATTTATTAAATAAACTGTGGACGAATATATACTGTAAAATTAGTGATAGTATTAAGTTATACCAGCTTCTTATTGTGGCATCAAAATTTGTTTGGTTACCTTCCTGTTGGTAGATTCCAAATTTAACTGCCCCAATGAGGAGTTGAATTAAGTTCATGTGAAGAAACAATATAATTTGTGCCTGTGTTAAAATTAAACTTAAATGGTACAGAACTCACAAATTACTCTTTGATTCTTCAAGCTAAAATTCATTGACCACTGTTTCACTGAGCCTTGGGAAGTTTATCATATTTAAAGCTGGATCCAGTCCATTTTTGAGTACTCTTGTAGTGCTGGTAGAGACTTTAGGTCTGGAAGCTGAAAAATGAGCTCGTTCTCAGCTGTGGAGTGACCTGGAAGCAAAACCTTTGGGGTTGGTTGGGTTTGCATGGTTCACATCTTAATTCCAGGTTTGCAAGGTCGCATGTGGAAGGGAAGGCATGTTTGTGGTTGGGGACAAAACACTGGATTGGAGAAACATTTAAAATATATATATTTAAGATGGATTTCTCCCTAACATCTACTTTTGAGCTGTCTTTCAACTGTGCCCTGCTACAAACTTTAATTAGTCATAACCTTTTTTCAGGCTTGTCATTCTGCATTTTGCGAAATGCTCTGGCTTGCAGAGCAGCCGTGTGGCCAGGAGCCGTGGGCAGTGACCTGCAGTCTGTGTCAGGACCATCCTCTGAGATGTAATTCAAGGTACAGATGTTGCAGTTGGTGAGACGACCATCTGGAAGGTGGCCATCTGCTCCCTCCTGCAGCAGCAGAGCACCACGCTTTTGGGGGCCCCTGCCCCTTCTTGTCACAACCTGAGTCAAGACAATTCAGAATTGCCTCTTTGAAGCCTGATTTGGGAATATTGGCTGGCTAAGTGCTTGGCACTTAGAGAAGTAAGAGGTTAGGAAGGGAAAAACAAATACTTCTAGACAAACTTAGAAACAAGCTGTATGAAAGAGCTTCAGTAAAGCTCTGGAGACTTAGGTACTCAGGTCTGGAAATGTAGGAGAAACCAAGGAACAAAGGGAGATGCACCTTGAGATGCTGATAGAAAACAGATAGAAATGTCCCATTGGAGCATGGGGTTTGCTATTATTTGGCTTATGTTTCAGGGAATATATGGAGTCTGTACAACATGAAAACAGAACTGTGGATACAGGGACTGGAGGTGGAACAATTAGGTCCCTTTAAGGAAAATCTTCATACTTCCAGTCCAAGGAGGCTGAAAAGAAGGCAAAAATATTGCAAGACTTGTATTTGTGGTGTCAGCCCTGCATGGCCAGACCTCCTATATTTGCTGGAGTGTCAGCTCTGGCTTTGGCCAGCCAGATTTGTGTTCAGCATCTGTGCTGACCTGTAGGTTCACACCCTTCCCTGCTCCTGCAGTTCAGTCTTCAGCCTGGAACCTGGGACTGTAATCAACCAGACAGGTCTAGGTAGTTAGCATGATGTCATGTCTCTTCATCAGTTTATAGAACAGGGCTGAAATTTATGGCCATAAATGTTTTAAATTGTTTTTGTTTAGCTTCTTGGGGAGAAGAATTTCCATAGGTGAGAGGTTGTTTTATAAGAGGCTCCACTGTATGATAGATCACATGGATGGTTTCTGTACATGGGAAGCTTGTACCCCTTCAGTGTCATAGGTTGGAATTGTTAAAGGCACTTAACAGCACTACAGATTCTTGTTTAATTACTGGTCATTATTCTGAAGTGGATGACTCATTTAGCCTGCAGTGATGGGAGGTGTTCTGGCCCTCTATATAATTCTACACATACATATTTTTACTCCTAAGCACCACAAAAATGTCTGTTTTCCTCTTGTATGTCTCGTTTTCTGGGGTAATACAGAGAAAATGGATCTGTGAGGGACTATGGAATGAGAAAGGGGATGTTGGGAACAAATTTGCTCTTGCTACACACCAAGAACTCTGCCATTCAGTTCTCACCTGGAAGGGTGCGTAATAAATTAATTATCTATTAGTCCATTCTCCTATATTGGTATTTTAGATTAGAGAACAGGCAGGACAGCACGAAATTCAATGCTTAACAATGTGTTAAAATTAAATTTTTGACTAGTTCTGGATTATCTGTCACCAGCTTTTCTTCCCTCAGTTAAGGCTGTGTGTCCTTCAGTGTGACCTCCCATGTGTCCTGGTGAAGGCCCATTGCAGAAGTAGCAACTTTGAATTTACCAGTCTGTATCAAGAGGCAGCACTTGGTCTTGTTGCATGGAGATCTAAATAAATTTGCATTGATCTCAATAAATGGGGATGTTTTGAACCTTGACTTTCTAATGCTTCACAGTTGGGTATTTTTTTCCCTGCTTTGTCAAGGATGACTGTAGTAAGACCATGAGCTGATTACTCTCTGTATTAAATAATCATTTCTTAATGTGGGAGGGATATTAAGAAGAATAGATGTGAGTGCTCTTGGAAAACTCTTTATGGAATAAGGTTTAAGCACTGCTGTTAATAGGATGCACATTCCCTTTCATGCTGAGTCAGGCAGAGCTTGGCTGTATATCTAGGACAAAAATCAAGGTGGTCTTAGACATACTTGCAAAACATGTGATGGCTCTGGTGTCTTTAGAAATTGTCACTACTGCTGTGATTGCATTGTCACCTCTGGATTTTGGGTGGGCAGTAGTTGGAGTTTAATTAAAGACCAGCCAGCCCTACTTCCATTTAGACCTGTCTCTGAAGTACCTTGTTGTTCCCCCACATCATGTGTTGGTCTTATGATATGCCAGTGGCAAATAATTACGAGTTTGACCTAAAATTAAAAAAAACCCCATAACTGCTTGTTTTAAGTGTCCATGTCAGTGGTAGAGGCTGCTGGGTGCAGGGAACAGAGGGAGGATGAGCAGAGGTACAGGAGGGACACTGGGTGTCCTGATGGAAAGGCACTGCATCAGTTACCAACTAATCCTGGCTTTTCTTGGGAGAAGCCTGAGTCATCATTAGAGATGAAATGTCTGTTTTGAATAAAAAGCTAATTTGAGGGATCAAAGCTTTTTCCCACCAGTGGCATTTTAAAATAAGTACAAAGGGTTTTGGAGGTGGCTGTTCAAGTTTGTTGAAGTGTCTTCAGTATGGGAAAATAGGGACTTTGGAATTAGAGTTAGCCTTAGAGTAAGATAAGATCTTGTAGAAGTATTTTTAGGGATTATTTTTGTATAGTTGGGGTTTTTTCGTTGTAAAAGCTTTTTCTGGATTATGTAATTGAAGTCAGGATAAGATACTACAACTCTAGTTTTTATTTTATGGGGTGCTCTGAAGGACAATCTGGAGGATGTTTGTGAGGGGAGTGGTAATAGTAGGAGGATAGAAATACTGGCTTTCTTCTCAAATTTTTCTTAGGGTTCTGAATCTTCTTTTACTTATGTAAGCTTTTTAAAACATTCAGGTTGATTTCTAATGGTATATTCTCAATGGTTTGGTTTTCTAATATTGTGGTGAACTCTAGAATGACTCTACTGTCATTCCCAGCAGCTTTTCATAGAAACATTTCCCCCAATTAAGTATTTTTAAGATGCTTTCGTTATGAAAGCCCTTGAAGTAGTTAAGATGAAGTGGTTTTTTTTGGTTTTTTTTTTGTTTTTTTTTAATTTTCCCCTGTGTTGGCATATGAATGTGGTTTTGCCCTAGTGGCATTTCCCCATTTCGGATTATTTTCTACCTCTGCATATTATGTGATTTCTTGTTCAAGTGAATGACAAGATGATGTATGACACACTTGAGATGGTATTGAGCAGAGTATAGTTGGAAAATTGCAGTGATAATTTTCTTTTTACATCTCAAACTTACATGCCATTGAGGGAAAAAAAAAAAAAAAAGTGTAATAGCAACTCAACAAAAAACATAAGGGGAAACCTAGAAAAATTACAGGGAAATTTCCATAACAGATACACAAGTAATGCTGCTTTAATAATGATTTCCTGTCATGAACTATTTTTATCATTTGCCAGCTCTCTGACGTGGCATTCTATTTAACATTTTTGAGAGCCATGTTATAATCAGATTAAGCTCAAGGAAACCGATAGGTATCTGTTTGGCTCATGACTTGTGCTTCTGTTTCTGATTTAGTCACAAGACTATTGTTGCCGGAATCTTTTAAACCCCATTTTGCTTCCACTTGCAGCCAGTGTGTGAGCCTGGAGGTTGAGTGCCAGGGATTTTCATGATACACACACACACAGGGTGCGTTATGAAATTATTTTGTAAATTAAAAAAGACTGATACAAACTGTGTCTTTTTCCTCATGTGATTAAATGGCTAAAAATAACCATCTATTTTTAGTTTCAGGCACTGTAATGTTTCTTAGGAACAAACTCACCCAAAGCAGTTTGCTAGGAAAGGCTAACCAGGAGTAGTTCTGCATTCTAATCCACTTAAAGAAAGCAAAATCCTTAATAAATCTGAATATTCTCGCATCATTTTATATAGTGTGCAACATAATGATGCTTTCCATGCAAGAGATATTGCAAGAATAAAATAGAAACACCTATAATTTTAACTGATATTTTCATGTTTTTCAGTCATTTTATTAAATGGAAGACAGCAAAAAGTTTCTAAGCAAAATTCCTATGGTCTCCAGTACTGAGCACATCCTGCAAATTTAGGAAATTAGGAAAAAATAAAAGATGCTGTGTAACATTTGGAATCATGGTTGTGCTTGGGTATTCATGAATTTAGCACCTCATTTGGTGGTCTCAGCATCTTGGAGCACGGGGAAGGACCAGCAGCCTGGCTTTTACAAAGCTCTGTCTATCCGTGTTTTCCTAATTCCCAGAGAAAAAAAAAAAACCCATGTATTACATTTCTAATGACCTCTTTTGTCTGTTGCAAACGCAGAGAGATTGTACTCAACAGCTTGGTTTGTGTGGTGTCTTCCTGCAGTGTATTATTTATTTGGTTGACGTGCTCGAAAACTGCGAGCGTAAGAATTAATAAAGGTTATTAGTTACTTTCCATAATAAAATTAGCTGACCTTTAAGAGCATTATACAGGGGCTGTCTAAGTGGAAAAATGACAGAGTGCATTTTTATTCTGATAGCCATTTCGATCACTAAATCTTACAGTCACAATATAGAAACTACACGTGGTGATTAAATGTGGCTCTTGACTGTATATTTGCAGACAACAATGAAATAAGTGGAATTTTTGTGTTCAAGACAGAACTTAACCCCTTGGTTACGGTTTTGCCCACATCTTATATTTGGTTCCATTTGAACAACACAGGGAAAAAACAAAACAAAACAACAAAGAAGATGCAATTTAATTTTCTAAAATCGAGTGTCCTTTGGAAGTGGCAGTGCCGGGAGTTCGCTGTGGTTTTTCTGGAGTATGATGATGTGCAGATTCCTGGAGCAGCCTGACTTGAGTGTCTGTCAGGCTGCACTCTGTAGCTGGGCACATACAGCTCACTCAGTCAGCCTGATAGTCTTTAGTCATCTCAATTTATCTACCAGTTTAAAGGCAGACTTGCCATACAGTCCCAATATTGGAACATGAAGTACATGTGACCACCTGGATTTTTAAATTGGGGGCAGGATGCACCTCATTTCTAAAGCAGCTGTCAAAGCAAACTTTGTTAATTTTATTTTCTTTATACTGAATAGTGACATTTTTAGCAGTGCCGTTATCTAGAAAAGATTTTATAAGAGCGTTAATCTTTATTGTTATTTTTGAAACATTGGCCATCTGTATAAAGATGATAGTATGGCTTGGATTTCAGGTGAACTTCAGATTTGCTTTTGCTACTGCATTGTACTTTTTCGAATTTTGACTGGGTCTTATAACATTTGTTGAAATCCTTACAAGATATTCATCTATTTGTAGCATCATATAGGTCTGGCTCCCCATCTGTCTCTGTTTTTCATGACAACGAGGCTCTGGTACATTTTTTTTTAAATTTTAGTTCTTATTCATTGAAGCCCACTGTAATGCTGTTTCTGTCTTAGCCGTTTGTTCAATAGGTTTTATTGATCATTTGGGGTAAAAGAAAAGATTTCTTCATAGGGACAAGTATTAACCAGCTATCAGTGAATTCAGTTTAATTTGGTTACTTTTTCTACCTTATGAAACAGAATGTAATTAGAATCCATTTATGTGCTATTAAATAAATAAATAAATTACCAACATAATGTAGTGCCAAAAGCTAAGAAATACTAGGGAAGAAAAGTTCTTAACTAAATTATTTTCTGCTAGGCCATATTTATTAAGGGTCTCATAGAGCTTTTATATTTTAAAAGTAAGGCTATGAATCTAAGGTTCAGATTCCCTCCAAATAAATCCTTATTTAACAGGATATCCCTGAGACTTTTTTCTTTCCCCCTTCTTTTTATTGTTTTTTTGGTTTTTTGTTATTTTTTTTTTCCCTTTTCAGTATTGGCAAGGCCGACTGAAACGGTCTCATCTGGTTTAACTAAAAAAATCTTTGCATTACTTGGCGGTGGTTTCTTTTGTACGTGGTGCTTAGAGCTCCTTGAAGCTGGAGCGCACAGGAAATGCAAATCATGCAAATCATCCTCGCGCTGACGATGTACAGTGGCGTGATTGAGCAGCAGTACGTATGGCTCGTGGGCTGACCACATGAAAGGGCTCATTTAAAGACCAGATGAGCCCAAGCTGGCTTAAGTTAGACTATGTGTGAGCTTCAAAGCTTATAGAATAGCATCCTTTTTAAAAATAAATTTATTTTATTAATAACACCTGCGCCGAGTTCTTAAACAGTGAGAACATGTATAGATGAACGTTGCGTTGAGTAACAGGCCATGCTTAAATCAGAAGGGCAATATTGTGTTGTTTTTTTTTTTTTTTTTTTTTTTTTTTTTTTTTTGTGGAAATTCAGGTATGCATTCATATAGGGGGAAGGCAACCACAGTGTAATGCACTGCAAAAAAGTCCAGTTCGTGTTTGATGTATATAAAACCTAACTATTTTCTGCCTTTCAGGTAAAAATGAAAATAAATGGAAGATAAAAGGGAATTTTTTGTGTGCGGCGGGGTTAAGAACAGGATTCTGTAAGTGCTTTTGAGTGCTGAGAAGAGGGAGGTTGATTGCTGGCTGCTTCAAATTTCTTGGTAACTGAGGAAAAAAATCCTGCATATTATTTTTCATACTTCTGAACAGCTTTTCCAGTAGTTTCAGGGCTTTATCCTTCCCATAAAGCTGAACTCTTGTGCTGTGGACTCAGGACCTTGAAGATGACTGGGAGAGATCAGCTGTGGTGGGAACACTGGGCTTCATCAGCAACCTTTGAGATGGACCTGTGAACACAACCTGAGTAAAGCCACAGGGGAAAAATACTGGTAGAATAATAAACATTTTTCATATTAATCTGGCAACAAAAAGAGTGGCTGGGATAGGTAACAGTGTCCTTAAAAATATTCTTACCTTTGGTAGTATCAACATGGGTGGCTCTCTTCTAGTGAGAGTCTTATTTCTTACATGTCTTTTTTGTTTTATGCAGCCTTCATTCGCTTTCCTTTGGATGTTTTTAAAAGTTGAGATTCATTCAAATAATGTAACATGACACAAAGCTGGAAAATGTCAATCTTGGACTGTTTCTGTGTCATCTTGTTTAATTTTTACTTGAAACAGTAGCCCTGAGGAGGTCTGCGGTGGGACTGGGCAGGACACTGCACTCCATCACCCTGACGGATGTAATTCTGGCTTGATTTTTTTTTCACTAGTTTCTTGCTCTTTCATTTTGTTCTTTCTGCTAATACAGGGAAACAAGAGAGAAGGAAAAAATGAATTTTTTTAATATTTTATCTGTCAAATTGCTTCATTCTCTTCAAGTCAATCCACAGGTCCTAGAACAGGAGAGAGGGACATTTCCCACATTTTATTCCCCCCCCCCACTTCTTTTCAACATTAATTTTATTATTTTCTTAATTTCATATATGGAATCAAGAGAAGTATTTCACCATGTACCTGCAGGCTGAGGCAGCTCCCAATGTGCTGAGCACATACAAGTGGGGATCACAGGGCTCTGTGTGGGGAGTTTTGGGTTCAGTTGGGGCTGAAATGTTGAAGTTCCTTCCTTCTGTATGGTTTGTTCATTTATTTGTTTATTTTAAAGGAAAAAAAAAATGACTAAAGGGATGGCATCCTGAAACCATCAGGGAAAGGAGTATTGGGAATAAATACTCTTTTTCTAAACCTGTGATCCTTTACAGGGAAAATCTGTGAGGCTTCTGAGCAGGTGTTTGTACATTCAGCACAAAGTTTGTGTGTTAGAAGAAGCAATTTAAATAAAAGATAATATTATAATATCTTTTATACTCTGTGTAAGAAATACCAAGATGCAGGAGCTAACAGAGAAAGTAGAAAATAAATTTTACTGCTTGTATCTATAATAATTTAATATAATTTAATATCCATTTCAGTGTTTGACAGGAAGTAAAGTTTACTTAAATATTTGTACCTAAGAGCACAGGGCTGCATAAAAATCTTTGAATTTTCAAGTTAATTTGTTTCTTCCAGCAATATAAAGAGATATATACATAAAATTAATCCCATATGATTGTACAGCTACCATTGCTCCAGAACGTTTTGGAAATATTTTCCAAAGAACATCTCCAGTCCTCTTGACAAACAGCTTGAGTCAAGTTTCCTTTTCAGGAGCTCCTGAAACGTTTTATGTGTTGTTCAAAGGCATTGCTGGAAAAATGGTGTTATTTGGAGACCTTGACCAAAACTATTTTACTTTGCACAGCCTTTGCAGATATGAAAGCTTCTTGCCCAACCATCTTGAACAGATTTTTAGGTTTCTGTCATGGAGAGATGCACAGTCTTTTTTCAATAACAAATTAGCTCTTGTCAACAGTTTTCCTGGCCACAGTTTAAATAGCTCAATTCAGAATGTTTCATATTTTTATGGTGGATTTTGCTAGGAAATGTGTGTGTATGTAGTATTTATGTGTCGTGTATCTGCATGTGCATGCACGCAGACATCTGTGCATGTGCATCTCTCTGGGAGTCAAGATAGGAGATCTGAAAATGCTGAATCACTCTGTACACTCTCACAGAGATAATATTTTGGGAAACCTGTCAGGTACTGTGGTGAGCAGGGTCCATAAGATACATAAACACTTACATGATCTTACATGAGCTGATTAAATCACTAGACCATGACATTTACTTATCTTCAGCTCTGGCTTGGGCTCCTGACTTCTCACTGTTGCCCTGGTTCGCTTGGTGGCCCTTGATAAACAAGCCTTGGCCTCAGTTTCTTAATCTTAAAGATTAGAAAGCATCTGGTGTGGTTTTCTGACTTTTTAGCATATGATTTCAACCCCAGAGGCACATATTTCTCTTCCGTTTTCCTGGAGAATAATGGCAATTTAGCACTGGATGCTTTATTTAGTGATAAAAAGAATTCTGGGGTGATAGTTGAGCATGGGATGCACTGGGAAAGCATGATTTGTGAAATATATGGGAGCCTAGAAGTATTTTTATTAAATTATTATTTTATTATTGGATTTTTGCATGTGGGGAAATAGCAGCATCTTGCAGTGTTGAGGTGTGGGTTGCTCACTCAAGGATCATATCTGTGTTGTATAAATTGACCAAATATGACTGTAAATGCTTAATGTCATTGCTAACCCTGCAAAACTCTGAGCCAGGAGCTGGAGAAGAAAAATGAGCAAAAGGCTGTATTTCCATGGCTGTTAAAATTTCTCATGAGTTTGACATACTCTCTTTTTCTTTGAATTCTTTTCTGTTTGTCTCAGCACTTGCATCAGTCCCTTACATCCCGTGTCAGGAGCTCCAAGCTGCAGAGCAGAGACCCTTTATTTCCTTCTCTTTCCCTGGTTGTATTATAAATAAAATCCCTGTTATGATAACATGTGAAATAAAATGGTAGGACATCAGTATAGATTATCCTTAAAATCGTGTTATGGAAATGGAAATAAAGCAGCTTATGGTATATGCCAGGCATGATGCAAGTGATATTAAATAAATATATGACTGAGGGGTTCCATTCATTCCAAATGCTCCCCTTTGTGATCTTTAGCCATGTTTGTAGAGAAACCTTTCTTAAAGCACTTACAGCTTAATTCAGAACAGACAAAACAATTATCTTTTGAAAGTCTGATGAAATATGTTTGGCAGCTTTTGAATTTAGGCGAGTGTTTGTCTCACTTCTTTGAAATCTCACTTCAGTCGGTCGCTCAGCCATTTCGGCGCAATCCTTCAAATCTGGTAGCGAGTGTGGGCTTTGCTGAGTTACAGAAATGTTCTAATCAGAAAGTGGAGGGGCTCAAAATAGTGTGCAGTACACAAAACTTGACATTTTCCTTATGGATGTGCTTTTGAATATCAGTCTACCTGCTGTCCCTGTGCTTTTGATGAAGCGTTGGTTGATACATCTGTGCAGGAAGGAGTTTGTCCCTCCAAAGACAGGTCTGGAGACCCTTAAGCATTAAATTATTTTAATTTCTTGGCGAACAGAAGTGTCACTTTATCTTCTCTGAGTATAAATGATGAAGGTTTATGCACCAATGTGTGACTGACTCTCTTAGGAAGAGATGGCAGAAGACTGACACTGCACCATGTAGTTTTATAGCTGAGCTATGTCACGAACATGGAGCAGCAATATTTAAATTTAAATATTTAATTGTGTAAATCTGATTGCCATTTTGCTGAGCACATGGAGTAGTTTGCTCATCTTATATTATGGCAGGAAAGTTGCCACTATGCTGCAGCAGCAAATATTCTAGAAGTATGAAGGGCATTTGGGAGAAATACATATTTCCCCTTCATTTTTTTGGTAATATTTGATAAAAATACTTTTTTTTTTTTTTTTTTTGCAATACATGTATACGGAAGACTTTTTGAATTCACTTTGTGAATATATATTACAAATCACTAAGTTATTCCTAATGTTCTGTAGTGCTGCCTGCTCCTGACAAACATCTGATACGGATCATATGCCTCTAAAAAGAGAAGTTCCTCGAGCAAAATATCCTCATGAAAACAGGTTGGAGACACTCACATTCTCTCGCTCGCTCTCACTCGCATGTTACATTTTGGCACGTTGTAGGAGCAGGTAGCATATCTACTACCTGCTGTTGAAAGTGTTGAAGATACTGAATTATTTATTCCATCTTCTGCACTATCCAAACTCGTTTTGGGTAGTTTGACACATCTCGGTCTTCCATATGGATACTTCATGGTGACAGAGTTGCCAGCTGCTCAGGTTTTATGACAGTCTGAGTTTTTTCGAGGACTGTATTAGTTTTCTGGGAAGAATCCTGCTTTTCCTGAGGGTCCCCATTCTTAGGCAGTAGTTATGCCTTGGGTTGATGCTCTGGAGTAGGAGTTTTTTAGGAAAATTAGCTAAGAGAACCCATAAAAATAATTTTTAAAGGACTTGCTGTTCATAGATTGTGTGAGATTAAATCAGAGCTGTGGGATATTAGAAAAATGTGAAAGCCATTTGCTAAGAAGGCTAAGTTCCTTTTAGTCAGTCTTCAGATTCCTTAAAAAAAATGTTTAGATATCAAGGTGCATGTAGCAACATAAAAACCAGTCTGGAATACTTTGGAAGACAGGATTTTCAGGGTACTTGAAATGTCACCCTAAACAGTCAGCAAAGCTTCCCCATGGCAGGGGGTTGGAACTTGATGATATTTAGAGTCCCTTCCAACCCAAACAATTTTGAGATTCCATGATTTTCTCTGCAATTGTGAGTGAGTCTTCTGTGGTTTTAAAATACAAATGTGTAAACCTGAAAATTTGAGGAAGATTTGAGTCTTTAATTTGACCAAACATACTAAAATAGTGGAAAATGAGTTCCACTCATTTGTTGTTCTACTTTATGTGAGCATCTCTTGCTACAAACCTGTTTTTAAGGGAAGCCCTCAGTGTTGTGCTGGGTTTGTGTTGTGCAGGGTTTGATTCCCTTTCTGTGGGATAAATCAGCCTTCCTTGCAGTGGGATCCCTATATCCATGATGTTGGCTGTTTGCTCTGTGCCATCCTGCATCCAAGCTGACACCAGGAGATGTGAAGTAACAATGCTCAAATCTTGCTGTTCAGATTAAGAAGTGTACTTACGTGTAGCCCTAGGACTTCTCCGTGCTGCTACAACCCCTTGGCCATATTGCGTTGTTCATGCCAGGCTTTTGACATGTTTGGCTTCTCTCCAGAGTTGGACAGATAAGATACCAAATTAAATTAATTTGCAGCCTTACAACCAATAAATAATGCTGCTTAAATGTTACCTAATTGAGTAGAACATCCGTTTCGCAAGCATTTTTCTTTTAAGATGTCATTTCATTATACATCACTGCATCCTGTATATTTACCTGTGGTGAGTTTTTTGTCTTTAGTCACTATGTCCTCTATTTATTGTGCTTCCTACTTTTTCTTTGCTCCATCATAGCACCTATTTGAGTAGAGTTAATCTGTCCATCTTATATAAAGCACCCAGCAATAGCTACGTTTCACTAGTGGATTATTCTGATTTGCTTATTCTCTGATCTAATAAAATTCCTTTGCTTCATTTTTTGTTTCTGATGGAATTTGAGCGAGGAGGATGATGTGGATTCATGGTTTCTCCTTCCCCCCATCACCACAGCTCTGACTGCTTGGTCCTGACCTCTCCCTTCGTGGGAACAGAGAGGCCAATGTAGCCCATGGTGAACAATCTGGCCACTGAAGTAAAAATGTGCATCTGTCAGTAATTAATTGAAGCCAAATTTAATTACAAATCAGGGAAAAAAATAGTACCACGCACACTTAATAAAATTCAATAAGCTTCAGTGTCGTTGCCTAAAGAGCAAAGCAGTCCATACAGAATACACCCCCCTCAAAAGTCTGCTCTGTGAGAGTCTCTTTCACACTTACTTCTTGATCTTACATAGAAAAGTAATTTTGATTCACATTTTTCACATAGTTTTTGATATCTTTTTGAGTTAAAGGTCCTAAAAAATAGTGGAAAAGTGTTTAAGAGTGGTTCTTAATTGTGTGGGCTAAGGATCTGGCCGGAAATTTTGTTTGAGGTTTGATTCCAGTACATAAATACCCTGATCAGCTGGTTGAAATAAAGAATCAGAGGGGTAAGGAGGAATTGTGAGAGAACCCAAATGATCTGCAAGTTTAAAAATACATTTATATAACTTTTAAAATTTTTGAAATGGTGTATTTTAAAATAAAAATATGTAAAAAGAATGCATTGGCAGTATGAGTTGAAACCAAGCTTTTCCTTCCTGCTGTATTTTAGCATACAAGGCAACTCCCAAATCCTAAATATTGAACTGGTAGCAGCCATGAATATTTATCACTGTACTGTATGTACATATAGCAATTACAGCAAGAGGAAAAAATATTTTTCTTTACAATTAATATTTGTAAACGTTTATGAAAGTACATAGAAATAAATAAGACAAACACATGCCCTAATTAAGATGAAAGGCATGACAACCCTTGTGATTTGTTCTGAAAAATAAAGACCATTAAAATAGTAAGACTTAATTATTTCTGTAAACATTGCAAATTATCTTTATCTAGAAAAAAACCTTAATTTATGAGTTAAAATATCTATAAGCATTTTTTGACATTTGTACATTCCATGTCAAAAATTATTGTTAATTTATTATTTATTATAGTGTCTACTGTCACATATTACCACTTATTAGTATTTATTGTTCAGAAATTCAGTGTCGTCTATTGTGTAATGGGAAAAGGAAAAGCATTTTATATGCAGTTGTAATTTGTGTGTTCTTGGGCTAGTGATAAAATGCAACTTCTGTAAGTAGATCATATAAAAATGTGTGTAATAACAAAAATAACTGGTCTGTTAAGATTGCAGGCATTAACAGTGCTATTTGAAACACAGTTTACATTAAAGCCAAATCCATGGACTTGCCTAATTGCTGGGCTGAAATCAAGGAAAACTGTGATGGAGGAACCATAACCATGAGGTTTGGTCTGGAGGTGCTGGAAGCCTCCATCATCTTTGGAGCCCTTGTTTCTCCAGGTGGATGTGTCTGTGGTCAAACCTCTTGGCTTTGCCTTGGCCTTTAAGGGGGCAACATAGAGCAGAAGGGTTTGGATAAATTACAGTGCAATCCAGAAACAAAGATGGTTTGGGTTGGAAGGGCCATAAACTCATCCCATTCCACCCCTGCCAAGGGCAGAGACACCTTCCACTGTCCCAGGGTGCTCCAAGCTCTGTCCACCCAGGCCCTGGACACTTCCAGGGATCCAGGGGCAGCCACAGCTGCTCTGGGCACCCTGTGCCAGGGCCTCACTAGTTCAATCAATGCCATCTACTGAACAGTATTATTTTAGTACCCTCTTTCCCTAAAAGGCTTATTTTTGTAGCCATATCCAAATTTTAGTCTGTTTTATTGTAATACTGCTCCTGGAGGATGAAGAGTGCTCATAGCTCTTTTCTGGACTGCCAGATCTTCAATCATAAACTCATTTTACTGTGAATGTAGTTGTTTTGCAGCAGAGAATTATGGCTTTGGATTTTATTTGCGGA
This sequence comes from Sturnus vulgaris, assembly GCF_052056855.1. NCBI lineage: Eukaryota > Metazoa > Chordata > Aves > Passeriformes > Sturnidae > Sturnus > Sturnus vulgaris. The sequence continues at coordinate 38,337,101 of NC_142249.1, read as the reverse complement.
GCAGGAGAGTCCCTGCTGCTGCAGGATTGTATCCTACAGCAATCCCTCTTTTCCAGGGAGAGCTGGGTTACCTGGACTGCCACACAAATAGTGGCCACGTTTATCTGTCCTTCGTGCAGAGCTTCTGCCAGACTCAGGAACATTCCACTACAAATCAGGTGCTGTTTCAAACTTGCTTTGTTCTATAAGCCTGGCGGATTGGAGAGTTCAGCCTCCACATCCATAGATACATAAATATGCCCTGTGTGGTCTCCCAAGGGGAAGGCAAAATGTGTTTTTAGTTAAGTTGCATGGGAATTTAATTGAAAGATTTAGGGCAATGCCATAAAAGAGTAAATCATGGCTGCGTGACACAAAGAAGATTTATAAAGCCAAATAAAAATACTTTAGCACCTTCCCTATTAGAATTTGCTTGATATAAGTGGAAACCTGTATTAGTCATTTTGTCTGCTGGTAATTAAAAAAAAAAAAAAAAAGCTTTTATATTTCACTGGTTTTCAGTCCTTTGGAGTGACATAATGGGGAAGACAGTAGCAAAGGGCAGAGAATTCTGTGGACATGTCACATCTCTGAACCTGCAAGTGCACTCAGCTTCCTTCCCAGGAATATTTATTTTAGTTAAGCACATGCTTAACTAATTTCACACAAGCAGCTCCTCAGAAGGACTGTGAACTGATTCAGATGAAGCACAGGCATGGCTTTAGACTACAGCTTGTGTGGATGGTGGCCTAAATCTGGCCAGTCTCCAAGGCAGTGAGACTACTGCATGTGGGCTGGTCCTGCTCTGTGCGGGAAGGTCACTTGTCACACAGCAAAATGCTCGGGGATATTTTGGAGAGGAGAGCTGGGACAGAGCTTTAGGAATGTGACCTTCAGCACAGGTTTAGTGAGGATTCACTCAGTGTATTTATTGGAGAGCACTGTATATATTAAATGCTGCAGTGTTGATAGGTCTCGATAAGGACACCATAATAGCAGTTGAATTGTAGGGGGTTTTGTGAGATGGTAAGTTAATGATGTAGCTGTTAATTTGAATTTAGCAGACGTTTTAAATATAGGTTTCTCTTACAGAGACAAAAGTTGCAATTTAAAGCTCTTTGGTGGTCTAAAAACAGCTTAATTCTCTAGTAGCATGGTAATAAGTACTAATCCAGCTTATACAGTGATTGTAGTATGTCATGTTTGTGAAAGATTGCCTAACTCTGCTTTCTCTGGGTTTTATGTTAATTTTTTTAAATTAAACATAAAACCTTATAACATCTTTATGCTGAGATAAACTGTTCAATTTAACTTGTGCTCAAGCAGCAGCTGTCAGGAATTATCATGTTTTGAGCGTTCTTGCCATCACCTTGTGTCTCTACCTCCCGGATACACTCTCTGGGATGATAAAGCTCACCTTGTTAGGATTTATTACTTAAATAATAACCCGAGGTGAAATGAAAGTTGATGTCACACGGAATGACAACTGACATATATTTATGTCACACGTTCCATTATAATAAACTTTCCTTTCTTCCCCCTGTAATAGGTGTTAAATGGAAATACACTCCAGCATATCCTCCAGTGCCCTGCGTGAGTCCATTAGCCATGAACGTGGCTGCTCTGTGGGCATGTTCACGGGGACTCGTGCTGTCAGGTGTTATTTAAGCTTGTAAAGCCAGGGAAATTGGTTAGTGCTGGTAGTTAGCAGCTTCTCTGCCAGTAAAGAAAGAGTTGGGATGAATTCTGGAAGTGCGGCAAAGTAATGGAAGTGAATCAAGGAGGGTGTTTCCTAATCAGTGGTTTTATTTTAGTTGTTTTCCTTGCTGCAAGAAGCATAGGCAATGTCACTTCAGACTCTACATCTGAATTTGCTAGTCATCACCACAGTTTTCTCTTGACACCAGTTTATTGTGCTGAGCTGGGCAGTGATAAGAGATCTGCTTGTTAGTTGAGTCTTATCACTTTCTATTTACAGTGGAGAAAATTTAGACCTATCTCTTGCAAGCTTTCCAAGTTTTCAGCCTTTTTTGCCATGATAGAAACCAGGCTCCAGCGTACTCTAATGATGCTATTGAATTCCTCCAGTTTGCCTAAGCCAAGACTGCAGACATTGGGTTCTTTTTGCCTGTGCCTATAACCATATTTTTTTTCCCTCCTAATTATCCTATTGTTGATCTGAGCAAGTTAAGATGTGTCAGAGCTATATGGTTTTGCCCAAGCTTATTTCTTGGATTTCTTCTCATTGTGCTCTCCATTGCCCTTTTCTGTCCAGTCAGTGTGTTAACCTTGGCATCTCCACTGTCTGCACTTCCCACCCTTGTTCTGTGCTGCTTCCTGTGGTTTCAGTCCCAATGTGCTGTCGTTTTGCCCTTTCTTCCTTCAAACTCAGCCAGGTTCATTGATACCATCCTGTATTAGTTCAGTTTTCTTCCCTAACTCATGGCAGAAAGGAATTTTTTGAAAAAATCAGTAAAGGAAAAGATAAACTATAATGCAATGCAGAAATCGAGTCCTGGAATAATTTAGGGTAAAAAGGACCTTAAAGCTCATCTTGTTCCACCCCCTGCCATGGGCAGGGACTTTTTCCACTATCTCAGGTTTCTCCAAGCCCCGTCCAACCTGGCCTTTGACAGGGATCTAGGGGCAGACACAGCTTCTCTGAGCAACCTGTGCCAGGGTGTCACCACCATCACAGGGAAGAACTTCTTCCTTTATCTAATGTCAACCCATCCTTTGTTAGTATGAAGCTGTTCCCCCTTGTCCTGTCAATAGCCAAACTTTTTTCCAAGCAACTATTTAATCTCATTTTTTGCAGGTTTTGGGGTATATTTTCTCCAGTTTGCATTTTTCTTTGTCAGTCTAGTGCTGAGCAGGGATTTCACATCACCCCCAGGAAGCTTTTCCTGCTCTGCTTTGAGCCTGGCACCCAGGTCATTAGGAGGTCCAGAGGTCATTACTCATGGTGACAAATAAGTAATGACTTACCTAAAACCATTTTTTCCTCCTAGTATGGCTTGTAATAAACCTGAGCTCATATCTTAATTGGCATTCTGTGTGACAGGCCCTTTAGAACCATCAAATATTTGATGAACAAGGCAATAACAGTCATTTCTTACTTTTGTAAGCCTTTCAGATCAGCATTGACCCAGGTTGATGAAGATGGATACAGGATCTATGCCCTAGGAAGTGTTTGTTCTGCAGATACAGGTTATCTAAGCAGAGTGTTAGTTAGCAGAGATATGATATAATACACATGCTCTAGATGGATGTTTGGGGAAGTTGATGAGTTTTGAGGTTGGCAGCCAGAATTAGAAGTTTATCACATTAGTGATCTCAGTTTGGCAGTAATCTTGAACACAAAATTCATGTAAAAATAGAAAGAATGGGAATAGCAGTAGGAAAAAACACCTAGAACAAAAATATTTTAAAATAATAAAACATTGCATAAATAAGTTCTGAATCTGAATTACTAAAATGGTGGATAGCAAAAAAACCCAAACAAACAATTCAGAAACAAGCTGTGTTGAAAAGTAGTTTATTAAATTTTATTATGTGCAATAGATACCTAATCTCAAATTGTTCTTTTTTTCAAATCTCCTGTGATAAGAAATACAGGACACAAAAGTCCATGTCTCTGCAGCTCTCTGCAAGTTCAGGATTCACTTTGCTTGGAAGCAGTGCTAGCCAGGGGCCAGGAGATGCTCACAGGCTTTTGGTGAAATGCAGGGAAATCTGCCACTGGTTACAGTAGGGTCAGGATTTCATATTACACATTTAAATACATTCATTTTCTGATAGCCTGGGAAGTTACACAAGGCTAAGATAGCAGCTTGTTAGTGTTGTTTGTGCCTGCTTTATCTAATTGAAGGATGTGTGCAGTGTTGTGGACTGTGGAATAGCAGGAGTGCAGCGGCAGGACTGGGGTGCAAGGGTAGAAACAACATTTCATTATAGTGGATACCTAATAAAAATGTGAAAATAAAACAGAAAAAGGCTGGGAAAAATAAAGAAAAAAAAAAAGGAAAAGCAGACCATACTAGATAAGTGCACTGCATAAATCAAAAGGGTTTATGTCATAACATGAACATGTGCCATTCCTGCTCATATATTGAATTTCAGTAGTTGGTTGCATAAAGAAGTAAAGTGTAATGAAACTGGCAAGCAAAGTATTCCCTAGTCAGCCTTATCTTTGTTCCATTTGTCCTTCAGATACAGCTTTTCTTGCCTTTTTCAATAAAATTCATCCAGCTTTTTTTTCAATTTTGCATCTCTCTGTAACCGAGCTGGGAAGACCAATGAGATTCGGTGCTTTTCTAGTTGGGTTCTTAGCAGCTGCTTTTTAAGAGATCAAAACTTCGAATGCTGCTACATGGTATTAAGGCTTAGCTATTGATGTGTCCCTATAGGGGTTATGTTTTTCTTGGGGGGGAGGGAGTGGGGAGCAGGGGAAGGGGTGACCCCTGTGAGCACGCTCTCCAGCAGTAAACACTGCTCTCCTTGTTTTCCAGGATCCTCTTTGCAAGCTCAGTGCTTAACCTGGCTGAACTCGCCGCCCTCCGCCCTGACCTTGGCAAATTGAAAAAGGTCCTCTACTTCCATGAGAACCAATTGTCATATCCTGTCCAGAAATGCCAGGAAAGGGATTTTCAGTATGGATACAACCAGGTTCTTTCATGGTAGGTGTGGCTCGCACTGCTCCTCGTTATTTAAGGTGTCCTCCTGTCTACAGCATTGTCACCCTGAGGAATCCTTTTCCATAAACATTTTCTATATTAATTATTTTTCTACATTTTTTTTTGTATGAATTGTTTTGTATTAATGTTTTACAAGACCATGTGGTGACAGGAAATGGGGGATTGACTTCAAACTGAAAGAGAGTAGGTCTAGGTTGGATATTAGGAAGAAACTTTTCCCTGTTAAGGCAGTGAGGTCCTGGCACAGGGTGCCCAGAGAAGCTGTGGCTGCCCCTGGATCCCTGGAAGTGTCCAAGGCCAGGTTGGACACTGGGGCTTGGAGCAACTGGGAGAGTGGAAGTTGTCCTATGGCAGGGGTGGAAGAGCTAATGGGATTAGCTTTTAGGTCACTTCCAACCCAGGCTATTCTGTGATTCTATAAACAATGACCCTGTAGCAAACTGAGGTACCAGCAGAGTTCTGAGAAGAGCTTGATAAAATCAGTGTGGCTAAACCACTTTGCTCTAAAAAATTATCTCCATTTATTATATAAAGGCCACCAATGCTGCCATGGTGTACACGTTGTTGGTGGGATTTCTGACCTGTGCCTTGGCTGAAAGTGATGCTTTGTTTCATGGATGCTTCACAAAGCTGCAGCTACTCAGCTCATGCTTGGCCGTAGCTTTTACTGCATACAGCTGAAATTATGGAGAGGGTTTTAGGGAAATAAACAGAAATTAAAATGTACTGCAGCACTTTTCCTGTGAAGAGAGGGCAGTAAACATACCAGATAAATCCTTATATTTCTTTCATCTAGTATTCAGAAATTGTGCAGTGCTAAAATACCCAGACGTTTTAAAGGCTGCGGTCCTTTATTGTTGCTAAAAACAAATGTATTTCTCGAATCTGAGTTAATGAAAGAAGTTAATAACAGCACCACTGAAAAGCTTTGTGGTTAGGCACTGCACAGACCTAAGTGAAACAGCAAAACTCACTTGTTTTAAACTGAAATAAATTCATTTCCATGATCTTTCTCACCTCTCTCGGTGGAAGAATTATTAAGAATGGGGCTTAAGCCTTTTAAGGTGCAAGTTAAGCTTTTGCATCTTTATAATCTAAGGCAGTTATGTTGAAATTTCTCAATTAATGATCTGTGTATGCCATGGCCATTCTGCAGCTGCCTCTGCCACAGTGTTTGCAACATGTTTCACTTACTGAGCTGTAAAGATGGGAAAGTGAAGTGAAAGGTCTTTCGAAAACAGTGGCAGCCATTTTCAGACGTTCTAACAAAAAGAAGTGTTTTCTGTTGCTGGAAAAGGAATATTTTTTGTAAATATATTTTGCTTTATTGTGGCAGTTGTTTTTCATACATCTGTTGTAAACTGACAAACATTTATCCTCAAAATATGCATTTTAAGTATCTTCTCTTATTAGATGAATTAAGGTGATTTTCACAGATCATAGAATCATGGAATGGTTTGGGTTGGAAGGGACTCTCAAGCAAATCTCGTTCCAACCCCCTTCCATGGGCAGGGACACCTTCCACTAGACCAGGTTTCTCCAAGCCCACCCAACCTGGCTTTGGACACTTCCAGGGATGGAGCAGTAGATGCTCCATTCTGTCTCCTTCAGCCTCCAGTATCTTCTTCATGTAGTTACATAATATTCATCTCCCATTTCTGTTCTGCTGAAACCCCAATTTAACAGAAAATAGAAGCCATGTCCTCTGTGTTATTCTTCACACTGCAGTGGTCATCTGCAAAGAGATGCCATCTTGTCATCTTCTAGGTATATTAGAAATGGGGTAAATGTACCTTTCCACTTTTACACAGAGGTTTTGGAGAGAATTAAAATTAGAGCACTTTGAACCTTCAGGTTGGTGCTTTGGATCATTAAAAAATCAGAATTCTGATGTTTCTAAGGAGTTAATCTTTCGAATTTGCCCCTGATTTGCAGAGCCTGCAGGAAGGAGTTAGGGCAGTAAGAGTTCATGCATGAGAGAAGTTGAGATGATGGTGTTGGAGCCTTTGCTGTGTGTCAGAGAGCAGCAAAGAAACGTGTCAGGTTCCTGCATCATGTCATCTGTAAATCAGTGCAGGAAAGATGACTTCTGTACAAAACTGAGGCATCCAACGGGTTAAAAACCATATGTGGGGAAGAGAGAGGGTAAGATGCCAGAAAGCATTTCAGCTCCTGCAGCCAGCTTGAAAAGGATTATTTCTCTCTAATGTTGGGGTTTCTTTGCTTTTCCTGCTGACTCCTGCTGCTTTGGTGAGCAGTGTCAGTTCTCTTTCTTGACCAGACAACAGAAAGATGCAGAGAGGATGAATGACAGCCTCTCACCTCAAATATTCTTTTCACCAGCCCTGTGACTTATGAACACATGTCCTCAATGTATCTTCTGACCTGTAGGTCTGTATTACAATATATAACATATTGAGAAAACCAACTGGCCATAAAGCATTTCTTACCTCAGTTAGTGCTGTGTGTATTGGTGTAGCTCAGGTTGTGGTAGCACTGCCTGGATAAACTTCAGGATTTTTATAGCTACTTATTTTCTCCAGACTGACTCTAATTTGAGAAATAATACCTGCATTATCACTGAACTCCATGTTAAAATTATTGATCTGGTCGATTTCAAAACACAGTAGTAGAAATAAAACATTACATTTATATGCCATTTTTTTTCAAACTTTTATGAGGGGAGGGCTATTGTATGCTCTGTATTTTATTTTTCTATATAATGGATACACTCTTAATCAGGATTATGTCTGCATAGGTTAAAATGACATTCCATTTCTTTAGTGTCTTGCTGCCTGACACACATAGTCAGTTGAAGGTAGGTTAACCTAAGGTAAGTTTTTCTTCAATAAAAAATATTTCTGAGGAATTTTCATTATCTTCCAACTTGAATTCTACAAAAGTCAGATTACAGTGGGCCATATCTGTTTATAATGCTTCTGAGAGATGATGATAGTAACACTATACTTACCATTTTATCAATAAAACTCCACAGCTAGAATAGGATGTGCTCCTTTAGATTAATCATAGTAATTAGTTATTAGTTAAAAAAGGTTAAACATGTTTTCAAAGGATGAATAGAAAGAAATAAAACCATTTCTGGTTAAGGTACTTATGCTACTCCTAATCCACATGAAAAGGCTGATTTTAATTAGCATCCACTTGCACCTTTTGCTTGTTTATGAGAATATGTATCCTATTTCCTTTGCCTGTAGAATAATTCTGTTCCTTTTGTGGCAGCAATATGTTCATTAATCTTCACCACTTTTTACAGTTTGGTTGCTGATGTTGTGGTGTTCAACTCTGCTTTTAATATGGAATCCTTTCTTAAATCCATTGGAAAATTTATGAAGCTGATTCCTGACCACAGACCTAAGGATTTGGAAAAAATAATCCGACCGAAGTGCCAAGTTCTTTATTTTCCAGTCAGGTTTCCTGATGTGAGCAGGTCAGTGCATTTTCCACGTCATAAATTGCCTCCAGCCTGTCAAAACTCTGTATTTATGATGACGTTCTAACTAATCAGCTAAAGCATCGTTAATGAATGAGTTTGATAATATGCAAAATCCCCTAATTGATAAATGTATTTCAATAATCAGAGGCTATTGAGGCAGCCGAGCCTGTCCTCAGTGCCTGTCGTGCAAACTTGCATTGTTCAGGATGAGTGATTTCCCACTTGTTTTAGTGATTTCCCACTTGTTTTAGTGATTCCCCACTTGTTTCAGCCTTCCAGGAGCTGCCTGCTCCTTGGCTCTGTGCGTGTTTGTGCTTGGGAGGTCAAGGACGAGACAGAAATGCTGGAGAACAGTGAAAGTGATAAGCCTGCAGCCAAGGGGCTATTTTATCCCCTCCTTCCTCCCCTACCTCTTTTTATGGCTTTCCAGGTAGGCAGAAGCATTCCTGAGGCAGGGAGCAGACTTGCAGATGTTGGCATTTGCTGCAGCAGGAGTTGCTCTTTGCTCCTCCTCTGTTACTCTGAAGGACGTTTTTTATTGCCCTCGTTTCAGAGCCCGTCTTGAAATTAGCAGTGGGTTATGTGGCTCAAAGGGAACATTCGCAGGATCCTTTTCACTTTTGATTAAACCTGGCACAATTGTTTTTCCTGTTATAAGGGACTCTCCTCCCACCGAACAGGAACTTTGCTTCAGTGGGACCAGCACTAAATAGAGTGTGATTCTGCAATTTGATTATACTCTTAAACCCAATACCATGCTGGCTACATTTTTTTTGCTGAAATAAGGATGGGAAGCACTGCAGTGACTTTGCAAGAGCCCGCCTTTTGATCTGATAATAAGTTCTGGCCACACTTGAGATCTTTGTCCCTGACCAGCCTGTACTTAGAGTTATTTCAAAGGCTAAATATACATGTGTGGTAGTTTGAGGTAGAGAAATTTTTAGTGCAGGAGCTGAGGTCGTGCACTTGCTGATCTACTCAAACTGCAAGGTTTGAGTTTCAGTGTCTGGGAAAACTTAAATACTGATGCAAATCATTTAGAAACCAATGTCTAAAGTTAAATCTTTATATGTCTATTTTTGACAAGTGTGTTCAAATCTTCCACTCACTGTTTCTTTGGGACTTGGCTGCCTGGATGGCAGCATAGTTCAGTACCTGTATATCTTTGAGGATCTACTATTCTCTCTTAGAGTCCAGAGCTTTTGAGTGCAGAGAATGCTGTGGGTGCTCAGCATATTTGATGTGGAGCCAGTTCCAGAGGCTCTCGGGGTTTTGGCATACCTTAGGAATCATGTGGCCCAGACCTAGTTTTGGAGATGAAGTTATGATAACCCTGTCTCGTATATTACATCAGCTCTTTTGGACTTGTCAGCCCTGGCAGATGGGGTCAGACCAGATCTGACAAATTAGGCTGAAGTCATCATACACACAGCTCTCGTTTGTCCAAAGCAGGAGGTGATTAGCTGTGTAAAATCATTAGCCTGCTACCCAAACTGGTACAGTAGGAAGAGCTCACATGTCACTGGGTGCTCTTTTATAGTTCTGCTCTCATATTAAATCCCATCCCACAAGGCAGGACACTTTTTCCCATTTTTATTGTGGTCGCTGCACTTGAAATTATATCAAAAACCTCTTTTCAACAGTGATGGGCAAAATTAAGATGCTCATACACAACTGTGTGACAGTAAAACTTTCACAGCAGAGTGATTAGAAACAAAGATTAATGTCAGCTCTATTATATCTATTTTATTCAACATCTAATTTTAGATGTATGATCTGAGGTGTTTAGACATCTCAGTCTAAATACCAAGACAATATCAAGTCCAATATCAAGACAGGAAAAAAAATCTGAAGAAAGGGCTGCTTCTGCCTGACTCTGAAGTTCTTTGAGTTTTGACCTTCAGCTGCAGCCAATATTTGCTATTTCTTTACATGTTTTACATAAAGTTGAATGCACCTGTGGCAATTCAAAGCTGGTTTTTTAATTTAGATTGTATTAGTATAGTGACTGAATGGAGATTGAGGAGAGAAAGGTTAAGAAAAATTGTGGCCAAGCTAAAATTTATAAGTCAAGCTCTTAGCCCAGAGTGTTTTTCAAGTTATTTTCAAATGGTAATTTGCTTTATCCAAACCAAACTCATACAGTGTAAGTAAGTGATTATTTGCATGACTGACAATCATTTCAGTGCCTGCAGTCTTTTTAAAATGCATAATTTTGCTGAGATGTTGGGAAAATATTTAAAAATTCTGAAGGCAAAATAACCAGGGTGGGTTTTTTTATTTTTTTTTATTTTGACCTCTTTTATTTTGCGTGTGAATGTCTCAGGGTGTGTTTGTGTCTGAAACATAATCTACATTTGGATTGGGGAGAGAGAGGTTATCTGAGAAATCATCCTCACACATGTGATGGGAGCTTTTTAAGATTATTTTAGATTAATATTGTAGTTGTAGGGCAAAATAAAATATATCTGAGCCTTGATCAAAACCAGTGTAAGAAGGATCATGTCACAGGAGTTAATCCTGTAAAATATCTACCTTTTAATGTAATTACTGTAGGTGATGGACACAAACAGCACAAGCAGCATAGTAAATGATCACTTAAGAGGGGAGGTATAATGATGAAGGATATCCTTGGAAACACTTGTAGATACTCTGAGAGACACCACTATAATTTGTAATGTATATTTAAATATTTCAAATGGGCCTCTAACTGCTGCTTTTCTGCTTCTGAGGGGAAGTTGTTGATGCCTTTTCATAAATAATCTTTTTTTTAATAAATATTTGTCATTAGGACACATGTTGGTGTTCCCAGAGCAAACTCAGCAGACTGTGGTCCTTATCTGACAATGAGAAGAGATGAAAGGATTTGAGGATTTGACAGAATAAGATATTTACTGACCTAATCCTCCTGTTTTCTGGTTCTGACAATGACTGGCTTCCATATTATATCCTGCAGTGCCAAGGCTGCTCCCTATATACCCACCCCATGTGATTTCTGACTTGAATTCTGATCTTTGTGCATTCTAGTGAAGTATATGATGTGGGAATAAATATCAGAGTATTTCTAAGCTTTGAGACAAAAACCTTCTCTGAGTTGAGAGCAGCTGATCTGCCATGTGTGCTATGTGTCAGACTGGGGGTTTATAGCACAGAGTTAAATACATTGTAATTCACACTTATCTGTCCATTGACTTAATTTCAGTATATTTTCTATTGTAACATAAATAAAATCCAATATTTTTTTCACTGTATGATCAATAGAGTCTATTTTGATATAATCTTTTTCCTCTTTTGCACTGTAAAATGATTGTCAAGGGAGAAATTCCCTTTTGACTAACGTGGTCTTTGGTACTTTTCTGCATGCCAGCAGAGCCTTCTGGAAAACTTCTGCAAGATCTTTGTTGGTATTTGGATATCCAAATGGTTGGATATCCAAATGTTGGTCTAGTGGAAGGTGTCTCTGCCTGGGGCAGAACTAGATGATCTTTAAGCTCCCTTCCAGCCCAAACCATTCCATGATTCTGTGATTTTATATGAGTTCTTCCATCCCATCTGTGCCCACATTGTCAGTGGCAGTTTGCAAAGCAGGGTCAGATTAGGTACTCCTTGGAATTCATTCCAATGAAAATTTTAATTTAGATTTTGGTTGTTATTATTACAATTCCTCTGATTGCAGTATATCTTCATTGTTATCACACTGTGGTAGGAAAGGAAGATGTTTTTATAAGCAAGAATGATGTAACATTCCTAAGAGCTCAAAATTCACATTGGACTGAGGTGGAATAATATAAAAGAAACATGGGAGTATGAGGATTACAGCAGAAAATAAAAACAGCTTTTTTTTTTTTTTAATGGAACTTGTTAGAGAGTATCATATACTATCTGCATTACACCTTTTGAAGTAGAATTTAAGATTTTAGACTTGTTTCTTCATTTGCTTTTATAACTTAGTACAGTTAACAGGATATTCTCAACCATTTGGACTTACATTTTTTCAGTTGTAGTGTGAAAGAGGCAGAATTTGCCTACTTAGAGAGTATTTTAGGGCCAGTCAAGGGAGTTCCTGAGTAAATTAAGTTTTTAAAAGACACCAACAGTATTTCTTGTGCTGAAGCATGTGTGGAGGAGCCTGTTTTGTGGAAATAAAAAAAAAATAAATTAATTGCATTACTTGGATCAGGTTTGCAGGGCTGAACTTAACTGGAAAAATGCAGATGTCAATGAGCAAGGAGAGACTTGAATTCACAGGAGCCCAAAGCTATGGATGGGCACTGGGGGCCTGTCTGCGTTGCAGGGAAAGATGCTCAGCAGTGGTACCCATGTGAGCTGTAGTGAACTGTCTTGCATGTGGGAAGCCATAGATAGCTTAGAAGAGCAGTTTTTGGCTAATTAGCCTTCCAGTGAAATAGCATATATTAGCTTAGGTGGAGTGCTAATGACAGTGACTCTGGTACTGGGGGTACCCACTGCCTTTGGTGGTGGCTCAGGCATCTCTGTGGTGCACTGTGCCCTCTCCAATGGCACAGCCTCACTGCCACCACAGTTTATGGGTCATTAGCATAATTAGATAGTGCCAGTAGACTGCTCCTACCTTGGGGCTTGCTGCTGAAGAGCTGGGTGATGGAAATTGCTCCCCAGAATGTCTTTCCTCCTCACCTGCCGCAAGCGGGATTTGAGGATCGGTGTTGGCACACTGAGAGTTACACAAAGAGCACGAGGGATGCTCTCAGGATCTGGGACACAGATCCTTCCATGTTGGAAGGAAAATGCAATGTGGGCTCAAAAGGGACATAAATGGAGTCTTACCACTATGGAGCAGTTGGCAGTGGGGTGGTTCCTCTTGCCCCTCTGGGATTAGTGCTAGCCCAGGTAGCTGCACCTGCAGTGAGGGCTTGGGTGGTTCAGTGAAGGACACTTTCATTTTCAGTAGTGTTTACTCACATGATGCTTCCTCCACACACTCATGCTGTGCTGTCTTGGGTGATGTAGGAGTTTCCATTCATCCTCTGGATCAGGGAAGAGCTGTTACCCCAGCCTTGTCTTCTAGGCAGAACATGCCAGTTTTATCCCCAAAATGTTTATCCCCAGACCACTCGAGCAGCATCAGAACAAGAACACTCTCCTAGAGAAGGGCCTGGCTGAAGAGTCTGCTGGGATGTATTCATTCTGCAAAACTTGCTAAAAAGTAATTTCTTTTTTATCTATTCAGGGACAAAAATAGTTTTACTGACTCTCTTTTATCTGTCATATAGGTATTTCTCTAAATGCTATCATAATAACCATTTAGGCTCACAATAGCTCACAAGGATGCTTAAGCAGAATTCTCTGTGCAACCCACTTTTTTATTATGTTGGGTACTGCTCATGTTGCATACAACACATTCCCATAAAACTTGCTTTTTGTATTTACAGAGAAATTTCTCTGGAGAGTTAAGGTCTTGTAAAACATTCTTGTTCTACAGCGTGAACGAATTATCATACTCTGGGGAATTAAAAGTGAAGTGTACTGAAGAAAAGAATTTTTTCATTAAAATGCAGTTTATATTGATAAAACAGATTACTAACATTTGATGAAATGTGAAACTTGGATCTACCCATATCGCTAAATCACCAGTAGGTTTATTTTGGCAAGAAGAATAGTATGTAATGTATATCAGGACCAATCGTTATACACTACCTGTTAGTTTTGTATTAGATTAAATTGTCTTTCACTAAAGTACTTGGAAAAAACCCTACTATATCTGTATCGTGAAGTAGCAGAATGTGGTAACCAAGAATATTAGAAAATAAAAGCTGTCGTGTTATCAGTTTTGGCACAGTCATTTATCAATCAGTATTTTAAACATTGACAAGTGGTAATTTAATAGGGAATGACCCTGTTGGCAGGAAGTTCTAATGACAGATGATGCAAACTCATTTATCACTATGGGGCTGTGCTGGCTTCTTACCTTTCTCAGTATCACAGCTCATATTTTCCAAGTCTGGGATGTGAGAAGCCACAGAGGGCAAAACCTGTGGCACTGAGCCTATAACCACTCCCATCTAATCTGATTAACCCCTTAGCTGCAAATTTCTCTGCAGCAGGGCTGGTAAGAGCTACAAGTTTTCATACTGATTTAAATACCATTTGCTTTTTAAGGAGGATTTTCCATAATACTTTCCCATAGGCAGTTTTTCAGAAATATTCAAGTTGTGTCACTTTGAATACACAGTTGAGACGTGCTGGTGCTTGGCTTTCAAAAAACAAACCACATACTAATAATTAATAGCACATTTCATTAGCAGGCATTAAAAATATTGCATGCAGTGCCCTATACAATGGGCAGCTATTATTATTATTATCATTACTACTCGAGGAGGAAATTGATGCATTCAGAGGTTTAATTGATTCGTGCATATTCATGTGGGAAGTCAGTGGTAGAGTCACGACAGGACTGGATTATTATGCACTTCCATGCATAATAATTTCTCTGCAACTTGGGAAGAGAATAACCTACCTTGTTTTAATAAATGTGGGCATTTGGAGTTGAAGGATGTCATGGGAGGAGGGATGAAAATGACACCTTCATCAGCAACTGGTATGGATGGTGCTCCTCAGTCTTCTGGGATTCCATCTGGAATACAGTCATGCAACTATACTTACTCTGAATTAAAACAATAATGTGGTTTTACTTTAATTTCCACACTAGTAAAAGTTTTGATCGATTTAATATGAATTTATGTTATTTTTTTTTAAAGCATCATAAATTCAGTCTTTCATGGGGCTTTATTCACCTTCCTACCTCAATTCTATCTCTGTTTATTTTCTTCTCCTTTCACAACAGAGTCTCCTGAGTCTGGGGTTGGGTTAAATATCATTCCTGTTCAGGATGGTTGAGACATTAAATACTTTCAGAGTTTGCATCAAATTGTTGTCATAAGAAACAGTGACATTTAAATTTAATTGATTAAAATTGTCACAACAGACTTAAAATAAGGCTGAGGGGTTTTTTGGGTTTTTTTTCTGGGTTTTTTTGGGGTGTTTTTTTGTTTTGTTGTGGTTTTTTGTTGTTTGTTTTGTTTGGGGTTTTTTTTGGTTTTTCTTTTTTTGTTTTTTTCTTTTCTTCAAAGTGGAAAAAGGCTATTGCTTAATGGTAGGAACCTGCGAAGTACTAAATACCCTCATTTTACCTGCAGTCAGGGGGAACTGAGGGCTTTTGGTGGGAATACAACATTTAACAGGGATAGAAAAAGGTGGCACAAAACTAACTCTGGATATTGAGTGGTCTGACTGTGTCCAGGTCCTTTTCAATCCATAGGAACTTAAATCATTTGCATGTGTGAAAGATGGTTTTTATACACAAGGCTGTCCCTGCTGGATTTTGCATTTCAAAATACTGCCCTTCAACGTTTGAACAATTTCATATTTTTTTATTATGAAATTCATGAATATTGCATGGAAGTGAAGGTGGATTCTTTTTTTTTTTTTCCTTTAAAGGGATTTCATGCTTACAGGATTGTAACAGAGAGGGAGGCAGTCATGTTGGGCATCTTATTTCTTAGTTGCTACACGAGGCAATGACAGAACCTTATTGTTTAAATATTCTGGGTACTTAGAATACAGTATAAAAGAAAGCAGGTAATGTGCTAAAAATTGCAGAAAATATAAAGACTAGGAAAGGAAATACGAGATTTTAGAGATTCTTCACTAAAAATGAAGAATGTCAGAAATTAGTTTTGAAAGGATGAAAGAACTCCTGTTCCCAGTTGTAGAGGAATGGCAGTACCTTTAGAAAAAGCCACATTTCATCTTGAATGCAGTATTAGTTTGGGGAGGAAAAAGCTAAACCAACGAAAACCCAAACAAGCAGCACCTTTTAAAAGAGTGGTGGAATAGATTGCCTTGCAAATTGTTATTAAATGTGAGAGGGAAACTTTATGTGTGTTGGATCTGCTTCAAGCACTGTTGTGTGCAAGATTGCAGACAACCCATTCCAGTTACAGTCAGAGGTATCGTCAGATGGAAGTGTCAGTGGGGAAGATATGAAGATGTTCTATAGGAATTTTAGGGAATAGAGAATAAGAGAAGGAAATTGCATGCTGGAATACATAAAATCATATATTGAAGAGGAAACTTGAAGCATAGCTCTCCAGTCCTATGGAGATGACCTTTATGTAACGTGTAAGAACAACTTAATGCAGATGTTTTATTTATACATAACCAAATGGGATGAAGTTAAATGGTTTTTAATTTTGCCAAATCACAGATAATTTCTTTGTTGTGCAAGGAGTGTTTTAATCTAGTTAGGGTTTTTGTGTATGTATGTGTTTTTGGGGTTTTGTGGTTTTTTTTGCTTTTGCATTTGCAAATGCTTAATATTTTATATTTTGGACATTCCCCCTGCTCAGTTGTGACTCCCAGATGAAATAATCCTCCTCTTCTTCCCTCTAAATAATTCAGGTAGCATACATTTAAAAATATGAGAATCCCAACATAAATGTGCCAGAAGTGCTTTTAAGGTAGGAGGTTGTTCTGCTTTACTATGGAAAAGATGCATCTCTAAATGGTAATGAGGCTTCATCAGGTCTGGGCTTACAAACACCAAGTCATAGGGATGCTTGGTGGAAGAACTCTGGGAGATCCAAGTCCAGGACTGTTTTCCCAGCCTCGTCTTAGAATGGTTTGGGTTGGAAGGAGCCTCAAAGATCGTCTTGTTCTACCCCTGCCATGTGCAGGGACACCTCCCACTATTCCAGGTTACTCAGGGCCCCATCCAGCCTGGCCTTGGACACTTCCAGGGATCCAGGGGCAGCCACAGCTTCTCTGGGCACCCTGTGCCAGGGCCTGCCCACCCTCACAGCCAGGAATTCCTTCCCAATATCCCATCTAACCCATAATAATCCCATCTCTTGGAGCCCCTTTAAGCACTTTAAGGAGCTCCAAGTTCTCCCTGAAGCCGTCCCTTCCCAAGGCTGAACGCTCTCAGCTTTTTCAGTCTGCCCATACCATAGTAGAGGGGCTCCAGCCCTTGAAGCATCTTCGTGGCTTCCTTTAGACTTGTGCCAACAGCTCCAGGTTTTCCTCAAATATGTAGGAAAAAAGATCTTGGGATTAGATTTCCTTTTTTAGTAATGGGATATTTTTTGTTGAGAAATACTTATCTGTTGCAGAATCGTTTTGGACATTATAAAACAAAGTACCATTATGTTCAGTCTGTTTTTCAAACAACGTTACAGGCAATAACAACAGCCAGGAAGAAGGAGTTAGGTATTGAGTTGAATCATCCAGTGTGTGGTAAATTTTAGAGTGGGCTCCTCATTAAATGGTGCTATTTTCCTTTAAGGTGACTCCTAAGTAGTGCTCAGGTCAGGCTTGCAGTAAGCTGAACTTAGTCCATCTGTGACCTGCTATGTATATTTCTTGCCCCCACACAACCCTGAGACTTATCATCAGACCACATCCTCTCTATATTCATTAGTGCCCAGCCAGCCAGGGGAGTAGTGATTCCATATGATCATGGAAAGGCTTGGGCTGGAAGAGACTTTGTATCATGTTAGTGGTGTGTGATGTCTCACAACCAGAACCCTCATCTTTCCACTTGTGCTTCCTTATCAGCTCTTCCTGTCTGGAAGCCACAGGTCTCTTTCTGCTGGTTCTGCGGAGGTTGAAGAGCCTCAGATTTAATTTCTCCAGGATGGATTTGGCTTTAGGTGTGTTGCCCTCTCCATAGCAGAATACTCATCATGAATGCTCTGCAACAGGATTACATCTTCAATTCTATGACTTTGTCACTCAAAAACCCCCCAAGCTGTTCAGAGCCATGTTCTCCTTTGAACTCTTAAGCATTTTCCATCTGCACCTGATGGTTCTCACAGGTGTTAAATAGAGAAACAGGCAGATCTTCTTTCCCTTGGTCACTTTGATGTGATAAAAGGTGAACTAGTCTATGTGGCTGTGCAGGTATTGCCACAAATTTGCTGACATTTAGTAATGCAGCTAAATAGCTGCACCATACCAAATATAAATATATATATATATATTTTGTTTTGAAAAAGTGTATTTGAGTCTCATACACTATAGAAAAGATATTTTAAATGTACAGATTGATGTGTCTCTGTAAAGCACTGGAAAAAAAAAGTATGTTGTTCTGGTCACCCGTGCTCAAGAAAGATTAATTTAAACTGTGAAACAGGTGTAGAGAATTGCTGCTAGGATGATTAGGAGAATCTGTATTATGAGAGCAGATTAAAAGAGTATGGTTCACTTGTCCTAGCAAAATAAAGGTTGAGAAGGGGATATATGTTAATCTTTATAAATACAGTCAGAGGATAAATGCCATGAAAGAGGAGGAATTATTTAAGTTTCAGGATAATCCTTACAACATCCACTAGGTATAAATTGGTCATTATTAAATGACTGAGACTAGAAGTAGAAAAATGGGTGTGGAGGGTGGTTGCTTGGTTTGATTTTTATTTTCCAGAGACACATTTAGTTGTGAAATGACTGTTGAAACACTATTGAAATACAAGTTTGATAAATTCATGGAAGGGTTGGTTAAACAATATAGGAGTAGTGCCAGGCAGCTGCAGATGTTTTCTGTGATGGTATCCCCAAAATGAAGGTGAAAAAAGATGGATGGTGAATTGATCACTTGGTGATTTCGGTCTTGAGACCTGAACTGGTCTGTGAAGGAGATCTTGAGTTTCCAGCGTTGGTACAAGACACAACAGCACAGCCTGTTCTGTGTTCTGCATAGTGTTTATCTTGTAGATCATTAATCACATGTTTAATAAATGTGCAGTGTCCTGCAAGGTACGTCCAGCTCGTCTGTCCAGCCTCTGACTGCATTTGGGATGGGCTGAATTTTTATTAGTTGGATTCATAATGACCATTGTGGGAAGGGAAAAAAAGTGAGGGGAATGTTTTTGTCTGACTGTACTGGATTCATCTGGATATTTGAGTGCTTTTGAAGAAAAAACACATCATGGCCAGTGCTTCTTGTCCTTCCTCTTCTTTGCCTTTGCAACAAGGGTGTTTTTGAGGCATCACTCCTAGAATCATAAAATCCTGGAATGGTTTGAAAGAGGCTCTGAAGACCATCTGGTTTCAACCCCCCTGTCATGGGCAGAGACATCTTCCACTAGACCAGGTTGCTCCAAGCCCCATCCAGCCTGGTCTGGAACTCCTCATGGGATGAGATGTCAACAAGTTCATGGATATTGTTGTTTTTTGGAAGCCTGGGCATCCCTCAGAAGACAAGTAGAAGCAGTGCCAAAGGGTTGACAACCATAGGGATTTGGGAAAGCATTAGGTGAGATGTGCCTCAATAAAAAACATCTTCAAGCAAAATGTTTGAGTCTTGTGGCTCTCTAAGCATACTTTTCTGTTTTGCCTCAGTTTACTTTTGCTCATTGAAGCATTTGGATAAAATTATTCCATTGAGCTCATTGGAGTCAGAATGAGTTTATTTCAACTTTATTATTTTGATGAGTCTGTAGGGCTCTTTCACTATCATCCTTATGTAGAACAGTTTTAATACTAAAACTGCCTCAATCTGTGCTAGAAGCAAATAGAGGACAGAAAGAAGAGCTTTTTATACAGTAATTCCTTTCAGTGACTGAAATTTATCTGTCCTTCCTCAGACTTCATCACATATCTCTTGGATTCAGAGTTCATTTGTGTTATCTGCCATCTGAGTTTGAATTACCCATCTTGAATGATGTGACTATATATGGAAAAGGGAGGATTTTACCCTTTTTGCGTGCCTAAACTGTTGTCTTTTTGTTGCCAATAAATGGATGGATCAGCTGACAGGGTTCCTGGTAAATGAATCGTGATGAAAAATTACAAAAAAACCCCAAACAAACAAACAAACAAAAAAAACTGTTAAAAGGTAAAAATTTCTTTTTTAATTTCATTTTCTAGTGAGACCTTGTGTGAGATCCATATAGTTGCCTGATATCAGGACGTTTTTATAACAGTAAACCAGTGTATCTCTGGTTCTGGAAGCAGCTGAGCTCTTTTCAGTGGTACCCAGTGCTGGACTTGTCAGCACATCTATACGTTGGCAACTTATTATTCCACGAGCATCACTTCATTTGGGCTGGCAATAAGTCCTGTTCAGTCATTGTGCTGCAGAGGAATGTTTAAAGCTGCGATGTGCATTGGAGTCTGTTTGTTTGCAGCAGCTGATTTGCCTAAGCTTTGATGCGCAGTCACTTTCTGACATTTGTGTATTTCAGCAGTGAACAATGTAAACTCATTTTCTGAGCACTTTGATTACTTGCACATAGCAGTGCCCATGGCATGTGACAGAGAAGAGCACTCTATCCACTAATCAGATAGATATGCTTCAAGCGTATTTACACAAAATAATGAAAACAGCTGTTAGATACCTTTAAACTTGAGTGTGTTTTGTTATTAATCTACTAGCCCGTACACATGACACTATAATTCTTCGCTCACTCAAGTTGCCTTTAATGACACAGTAATAAAACGGAGAGGGATGAAAGTAATGGAATTGTAGAATGTAATGCCTCAATTGTTCTACAGTGTCTTCCTTTTTGCCAAAATAAACCACAATTAGGTCCATATGGTGTTTTGAAGTTTTCAAGCAATGACCCTAATAAAAAGTAATGAATTTCTGACAAAAGAAAGCATGGTGCTCTTTTAAGCAGATATCTTTGCTATTGATCTAGTTATGATTGCAGACTGATATGCTAATAGAAGAAGAAAGGTTCAACGTGCCTGGTACAAGCACTTTCATTTGTGGTTTATTTTATTCTTATGAAATTCAGATTGAAAAGGTAGAAACATGTTGTAATCCATCAGTTATGACTCCCTTTTAAAAGACCTACTATAAAGAAAACAAATGGATTTTCCTTGAGGAAAAGATGGAGAGCATTTGTTAACTTGGAATTCCTAAAGTGAATGCTAACTAGGAGGGTGCCTCACAGTGATGAAGATGCTTTGTTTGGATATATGAAATTTGACTTGAGCACTTCGGTGTCTTCAGAGGTCTAAGCTCTATTTACTTTTTTTCTCTTTTAACCTTTTTTGAATTGGAATGATGTGGTTACTGCGTTGCAAAGACAGAGAAAGGACAGCAGCACACACGGACCTCTTCAGGGAAAAAAGGCCAACTTTATTGTACTGACAGCCCGTATTTAAAGTGTGTTATATGGAGCTAGGACAGGACAGTAGTTCATTGGACAATTGGGCAAAACATCCTTGGGACAGCACCTCAGGATGTATCCCACAGGAAAGATACCAGGTGTTAATGTTTATTATGAATTCCACTCTGTTTGTCACCATGTTATCACCCTGGGACACTTCCTCCCTAACTGAAGCTGCAGTCAGCTTGTCAGCCTGGGAATGGAGCTGAGAGTCAGGAGAAATCCAGGCTTGAAAAGAATTTCCAAGCTGTAATTCCCCAGCTCTCTAAATGTGTGTGTCCACAGAATGATATTCCTGTTCATGTAGAGAATCAAAGTATGTGCAGAGCAGTTGTTGGGTAAGTGGAGATACTCAGACAAAATTACTGGGGAGGATGTGCAGCTCATCCTCCTGAATAGCTGTGGGCAACCAATAAACAAGTTTGGTGTGTCAGCATTATTCCAGTGCAGTAATAGGAATGCCTGAAGTTGGGGTAATGTAGTTGTAATAAAGAGAGAAGGAAAGTTCTGGAAGCAGATACAAGGAGAAAGAGAAAATAAGTGGCTGATTTGATGGACTTTCTTTGCTAGAGGTTGTTGAATGAGTGTTCATCCCACATACACACAGTCCTGAATTCCTCCATTGAAAAGCATCTGCTGGGTAATGTGTGCTATTGGCATTATTTCACTCCAAGAAGAGTAGCTGAAGCCTGTAGTCTCACAGTGGGAAACTATTCAGAGCATCCTGTCAATCCAATCTACCTTGTCTAACGTTAGTCACTGCTAGAAACTGTCTTGTAGTGGTTCCTCCATGGTAAATTAGGAGTACAGGTATTTAATGGGCTGGTTTCTCTATTTCATATTCTCTATCTGTTGAGCTGCCTTTCAGATTTCCCACTCAAGTCCCAACTGAACCTTTGGAAAATAATTGAATTATGGCCTCAACAACGTGTGCCATTTTTTATTCATTTTTGCCACCTTCGATATTGGTAATTTCTCCATCTCTTTATGTATCACATACGTGTGGGTGATTACTTTGCTAATTTTAATAGGAAAGAGTCTTGTTCAAGGTAGAACTTTGTTCTCCTCAAGGTATCTTACTTTTATAGGGTAAGGGTAAGTGAGTTCATAGAATCACAGAATGGTTTGGGTTGAAAGGCACTTAAAAGATCATCTTATTTCATCCCTCTGCCATGGCCAGGGGCACCTGCCACTGGACCAGGTTGCTGAATTGCTGTTTATTCCACCACTTTTCTTTCTGAAAATACTCTGATTTAATTTCTTGCATTCTTATTCTGGCTTCCTTGAGATGTGAATGATTAATCTGCTTTCTTGCAATTATGTTTAATGGCATTTCACTGGTGCTCAGGAACTGGGACTTACCTTCTGGAGGAGGATATGTACTGAAGGAGAAGTAATATCACTTCAGATTGTAAAATCTGGATTATTTATGTTGCTTTGAATTCTAGTAGGAATTAGTAGGAATAGGAACACAAAACTGAAAATCTTCACTTACCTTCCTGTAATCAAAATTTTTTTGAATTATATTTTTTCTTACCTCAATTTTTTATGTTAAAAACTTAAAGAAATGGTCTTATGCTGTGAAATAGGTTCAAATTTTAGACTGGCTTTAAGTTATATTAAAAAAATCCATCGAGTTTGTTTAGCCTAGGAAGTGTCTAAAATATTCCAGTTTCCCATAGCCAGTTGTAGATGAGAATTATTGGACTTTTCACCCCTCTCAGCAGGTTCTCCAGTCAAGCTGGATAGAAGCAATTAAACTTCCCCTCTATATCATAAAGAATGACAAACTTGTTGAAATATTCTTAATATTGGAAAAGGCTCACAAAAGGATGTGAACCTTCAAATGCTGAACTAAGTCCTTTATTCATGAAAATATAAGCACCTATTTCTGCAAGGTTGTCCTCCAATGAGAAATCTAAATACCATCAGATGACTTTAAAATTTCTGCCTTATTTTTTATTCAACTTGTTTGAAATTATTTGAGATTCTGAGGTATTTTAAAGGTCTTGGAATACCTGCAAAGGCTTCTATAAACTTTTGAAATTTGAATTTTTTTCTGTCTGTGGTATCCCAAGTTTTGTCCATTAATCTGGGACAGAAATCTGTCTGACCACTGCTGATTGTATTTTTATTTAGTGGGGTAAAGTGCCCAAAATATTCTCAGAACTGTATTATTTATGCTTTCAATTGCAATATGATAATACCAACATGTGAAAATAATGCAGCCAGTATTTTAGAAGCATTTATTAGCAAGAAGATAATAAACCAAGGTTTCTGATGTTTAATAAAAGTGTGCTTATACAGACAGTTTTGAGGGTGACTGACTGCAGTCATGTAGATTTTCTCAGTCTGCCTGTGTGTTTGTAAGACCAGCTCCTTCATGAACAGTCATTATTATGGCAGAGCTCTTAGTAGTAGGCCAAAGTATTGTATTACAGATCTAATTTTTCAGTCCTTCATGCAAATCCCAAATGTTTCCTACTTTTTGACCTGCTTATATATAATTTTTTAAAATCAATTTTATTTAATTTCTTCTGGTATTTTTGATACATTCAGGCTCCTGTAAGAACAATGTCCATTACTGTGTAATTATCAGAGATGGCGATTTTTAGCAGTAGATTCAGGGGACAAGTTTAAGGAAACATTTCTTGTACTGTGTTTTTGGAAACACAAGCTGGTTGTAGAGGTTACGTTCAGGGACTAGTACAGCAGCATTTGGGTAAATTGGGATATAAACAAACATCTGTTGCAGGAATGTACAAATGACATCATAAAGAATGTATGCAAAAACTTAATTGAAAAAGAATGATGCAGAATTGCAGCATGACTTTAAGTCTGAATTGATTTTTGCCTTCAGAGTGAAAGTGGGATTTCTGTGCAACATTCCAATACTATAAAGTATTTAAAATGTAATGTCCTATTAACGTCCCTAAAATGTAGACTCTGGGTCACCCAATAAGAATAGTAGTTACAGTAATACAGTATATGTAATATGCAATTATCTTGACAATAGTTTTATTTTTTCAACAATTTTGTCATAAAAGAGCAGTAAGATACAATGAATTTGATTCATTTTGTGTGTGTGAATCATTTAATAGGCCATTACATCTACTATATTAGACTCCATTCTCCTTTCAGAGCTTTTCATTATAAGCCTGTCTTTAATGGAAAGAAGTTTAACCTTCCCTCCCAGATAGATTGAACCCCATAACAGTGTAAACATTCTCATTATAAAATAAAATCCCCTTCCCCAAGGGCAGCACTATAATTATGTTGCAGAGTGTTGTACAAATGTTTCTCTTAAAAAATGTTGTCTCATTCTTGTCCTCAAGTTTTTATCATTTTCATTTATGAAGGGAATCAATAATGCTTTAAAATCGTAATTTAATAAAATAAATATGATCTGATTATTTTTTAATTTTTTGAAGTTATTTTAATCAAGTTTGAGAAGAAGTCATCAGTAAAATTGCTGTTGATTTATAAATAGGATAATTAGAGGCTTTCCTCCTAAGTACTGTTCACTGGCATTGTGGCTGTTTTTATTGCCTAGTCAAACCTCTTCATTCAATTTTAAAATTGCCTTTTGAATGAACTGTGCTATGAGCTTGCCAAATAGTGTCACCATTAATACCTTACCTCCTCTATTTCATTGTCCAGTCTGTAAATGCACAATAAATTGTTTGATAAGGAGGTCAATGAGGTTGTAGTAGTTTTTAAGTGAATTACGGCCGAACGTTTCAGATTATGTCACACTCTTGCTGTAGCTCTGGGTGTAAAAGGTGGTGATACACACTGTGTGGGAGATCATTTGGTGGTGTTCCTCCAGGACTAGACACAAATCAAGACGAGCAGGTTCTCTGCTGCTCTCAATGTAGAGAACAGATTTAAAAAAAACACACCTTATTAATCCAATTCACAATTCTGTAGCGTGTCCCTTAGTCCAATTAAGCAGGCTCTCAGTAGCAGGTGCACAATACAAGGATGGGTGAGGACAAAGATATTTGCAGGCAGGAGACTATTCCAGTGCTTTGGTTATTAAAAAGCTTCTGTAGCATTCCTAGGCGGTCCTAAAGCATCTCTAACCACCATTCTGGATGTTTATATCTTACAAGGAATTTGGTGGGTTTTCTTGGGTATATGAGGAGTGGCTGGAGGAAAGAAGGCTCAGGGGAGACTTTATTACTCTCTACAACTCCCTGAGAGGAGGGTGAAGCCAGGAGGGGGTCGGGCTCTTCCCTCAGGTAATAAGTGACTGGATGAGAGGGAACAGAATCAAGTTGCATCAGGAAATGTTGGAGTTGGATATTAGGGAAAATTGCTTTGCCAAAAGGACTGTCCAGCCCTGGCACAGCTGCCCAGGGCAGTGGTGGAGTCCCCATTCCTGGAGGGATTTAAAAAGCTGTGTGGGGACACGGGTGGCATTGGCATTGCTGGGGGAATGGCTGGACTCGATGATCCGACCTCAATGATTGAGTGATTCCATGATTGTGTAACTGATCCTGGAGAGTCGTGCCAGGCTGGTGTCACCATTCCAGCAGTTCCCTGTACTGATGCCTCACCCTCACCCACCGTGTGTGCCTCAGGAGCTGCTGTGTGCCCAGGCTGGGGCTCCCACCCAGGCACGTCTCGCCCGCCGCGCGCGAGCGGCTCTGAAATAGAAACGTAAAAGGCGAAAGTAAGAAACTTTGTGCTTGTTGAGTCGAAAAGAAAGTCTGTTTGTGTGTGTCTCTCCCTTTGTAACAGAAGGAATGTTTCTTATGTTTCTGTCTTCAGACAGTTGGCACACATTTCATCTCAGCAGCTGCTTTCTCTTAAAGTGCAGTAGAGTGTAGGACTGTAGTGACACTAGCATTAATACTTCACATTCTGCTATCATATGCTGTCACTGTGAAATATGGATCTAGGTTACATGTGTTTGCAGACTTTGTACTGCTGAATTATGAAAGCTGACTCCGTTGGAGGATTGTGTTGTATTCAGAGACTGTGAACTGAACAATAAATGAATGCAGGCAGAGACTTGCAGTCATAAGCAGTATCCTCCTTTTTGGCCTAATTGAGACAATAGCTTTAAAATGCAGAATTGCCTAATAAAACTTCGCTGTTGTCTTAGGTAAATATATTTAGCAGGCATTTAAATATGTCTCTTGTGGGCACCTTTTAGTTGTTATCCTCAACCTTGTTTAAATATTATTTTTAAATCGTGGTCTTCTGAATGGGATGAATTACTGCAGATAAATAAAGTGGATTGCAAAAAGTACTACTGCTGCATGCCAGAAGAAATTATTTGAAACAATTAGTTATTTTAGTTATCAAGACTTAGTGTGTACCCATAAATATAATTCTGCAATTCTTTTTATGTCTGGATTGCTACATGAGGGGTGGGGAGCTGCACTTTATTTATTTCTGTATGTATGAAGTTAATACAGATGTAAACATCAGCTAAAATCTTAGGAATCATTGCACATGGAAACGTGGGGGAATGGGACCTGACCCTGCTGAAGTCACCTGAGGCTGGGCAGTATCTAAAGGTTTAGCAAAGCTGATGGAAAGGAAAATATTGGAAATTTATTATGAAAGTTAAGCATAAAGAGGTACCTGGGAATCTACAGGCAGATTTTAATACAGGCTCACATACACTTATTTTTTGTGCTGGAAATGTTAATCAGTGTATTGGTTAAACTTGGATTTCTTTGGTGCCCGAAGATCTGCCAGTAAATGATTTTATTTCTTAAAATCAGGTGTCCATAATTTCAGTGATAGTGTCACTGATATGACTTTACACTGACAAACTTGAAGTTGATTTTCCACATTCAACCACTGATGGTCTGGAATCAAACCCAGGTGCAGAAATCTGGCATTCAGTGTAACACTCTCTATTTTCAGATTTGACCTTTGAATTTCAGCATGTACAAAAGGATGGTGTGAAAAAACTATTTTTTATATATATATATATACATGCACATATATGTATGTGTGTGTAGCATTAGGGTATGTGGCTGATAAATGGCCTTTGAGCCTTCTCTTGAGGAGCTTCCAGTGTCAAAAACCCATAATCAGCACTTTTACCATGACTGGTCTAATGCTCAGAATAATGTTAGAATGGCTTTGGGGAGTGTGGAAAAAAATGTTTGATCTCACTAAACTCGCCTGTGTATTTTAGTGTTTTTCATGTGCGGGGTTTGCATCATCTGCCCCTGGAATGTGAAGTGGTTGCTGTCACAGCTCTTCCCGTGTTAGTTTTGATGGTTCTTTTGTATCTGATTCTTAAGTGGGAAGGTGGGGCTGTATCCTCTCTCAGCACTGCTGTTCCTTCCCGTAACAACCTTGCTATTGTCACCTCAGCCCCTGACTTCTTTTAAATTGCACCCAGGTTCATGCTAAGTTTAAATGTGCTAGTCAAGGATTGTCCTAGACTCCAAACCACACACTTTTAATTCTGTGCTCTAACAGAGCAGGGCATTGTTCAGCTGGTTGGAAAGAGGTGAAACTCATAAACAGTTTTAACAACAGAATGTAACCTATTAATGAGACAGGCTGGAGGTAATGTCTCCGTGCTCTCTCAGAGCCCCAGCTATGTGCATAATAAATCATGAAGGTTTTTAGGTGCTCATTCATTTTTGGGGCAGCAGGCAGATGTATTTTCAGTCTTCTCTTTTTTGCTTGTCTTCTCATAGCCATCGAGGGCTTTTTATTCTGTAGAAACATTGCTCTGCTGAGGTTTATTTTTTAATATAGGGGAAATAAAATGCTAATAAATTTCAAATTTTCAATCATCTACATCTATTTTCCTGTCAATGTGAAGATAATTTTCTTAACCTGACAGACCTGTGGCTTTTTCTCATTCAAAAGAATGAGGATAATATGTTGATGTTTTCATAAACAAGACTATTTTGTAGTCCATTCCTTTTATTCATCTTTCTAAAATATTCGAATGTATTTGTCAAAATATTTCTGTGGCATGTGACAGAAGAAACAGTAGTAGAAACAGGATGAACAGCATCATTTTTCTGAAGGTTTTGGTGTGTATTTGTAAAATATTGAGTAAATCTGTACTATTAAATGTATAGAATACTCCCTTGGGCTGGATTATTGCACTGCTTAGAAGGCAGTGTTGATGTACTCCACCTCTAATTGATATGGTCTCATAGTTAAATTGCACAGCTTTTAGAATAATAGTCGTGGCAGCATTTACCAGCAAAATGAAATTGTCACTTTTCTGTGGAATGATGGTGCAAAAATTATGCCTCAGTTATGCTTATGAGGAGGAATGGCCTTAAGATGAAGGAGGCAAGTTAAGATTAGATCTTAGGAAGGAATTTTAAGGGTGGAACGAGATGAGCTTTATTGTCCCTTCCAACCCAGACCATTTGGTGATTCTAAGTTACATTATTTATCAGGACTTTTCAGCAGGGAGCAGTTCCTTTAATTTAATGCACTTAAACTGTATTAATGATGTGCATTTTATAGTATTAATTGGAGAAGCCATGAAAGCAGTGTGGCATCTCTGGCAAGTACCTCCTGGCCAGCTCTTCCTCTACCAGAGTTTGTTCCCCTACCTTTACAACAGGGCAGCAGTGAGGATACAGAGATGCTGCAGGTCATACAGCATTCTTCTGACTGAGGGAGGGGATAAATGAGGAATTGAGTGAAATTGAAGGCTCTGGGACTGTGGATGTGTCCTCAGAGCTGCCTACATACTGCCACTATTAATGGTAGCATGTGCTACAAATACAGCATGAGGCAGCAATGTAAAGCTGAGATGTAGGAAGTAAGAACTTGCCTTGTGATGGAAACCAATAGAGCTGTTTCCATGTGCCCTGTGGAAAGAGGTAGTTGTGGGTTTTTCTACCTTTGAGATATTCTGGCAGATTTACACTGCTGCTGTCTGCTTTCTAAAGTTCCTGACCCCTCCCAGGGTGCTGGACCTCCCATGTCTGACTGGGAGATGTTGGTCTTTGTCAAGCCACATAAATGTAGAGATCCTCAGTGCCTTTAATCATCAGAAATATCCTCAGAGCTAATCTAGCATGCAGTTTTTCAGAGATTACTGTGTAATGCCCCAGAGATGTGATGAGCGAAGTTCTCAAGCCCCAGAGGACTGAACTATGAAACCACATTTCTGAATAGATTACAAGTATTTGTCATCAGCTGGTTTCCTGTGAAGGATTGAGCAGAAGTCCTTTACACGTGTGTGCTCATGCATGCCTATGTGTGCACACACTCTTGAGCTTGTAGGAACCCTGCATGCTCAGTTGTTTTATTTACTAACCATCAAGATCTTCACATTTCAAGTGGGACCTATTTCTGGGGCAGTCTAAACCAAAGACTGAATTCTTGAGACAGTCTTAGAGTTTATTTTTTCCATCCCCCCACCTCACTGGAGCTCACAGTCATGGGGGAAACTCCTCAAATGCATGGACTGTTGAGATAGTTCAAAAGAATTGAGCCACAGTGTCTGAGACAGTACCAAAGTCAATTATTTGGGCAGGTTTATCAGCTAAGTAGTTAAAAAGAAAGGAATCCCTCTGTTATTCCCTTAATTCCTCTGTTACATCAATTCACAGGGCAGCAACACCTGTATTTTGTACCTTCCATAAGGATCCTAAATTTCTGTTAAAATCCCAGCCACACAGAGACATTTTTCAACCCATGTTGGTGCTCCTGCACCAGGATCCTGCTCAGGTCAGTCTCAGAAAGGCAGTCGTGTTCTCCAAATAAAGATTTGTGTTATGGGCACTGCTGTGTCCAGCAGACACTTATTTTTTGAACTTTTTAAAATACAACCAGAAAATGGGCCATTTATAATGCAGACATGAAGGCCCTTTCCAGCACAACTGGGGTGAGTCCATTAAGCACATGAAAGTGTTTTAACTATGACATGGATTTCTTAATCCTGAAAAATAAGCATCTGATTCTGACAGAGACTCCATTTTATTAATGAAGCCAAATTGCCAAGTAGATGCAGCATTTTGAGTTGCCTTAGTTGGGTAGCAAGTGTGTCATAAATCTTGTAACCAAAAGAACAGTATAATATTGGGCTGAATACAGAGATTTCTCATTTTTTTGTACAGCTCAGAGATCTTTGTTTCTTCATGACTGTGATCTGTTCCCTGTGAGGTATTTGGGTGCAGAAGGCACAGAGATTGTTCCTGAATGGTTTCTTTGAGAAACCATGGTTTGTGCACCAGATTTTCATCTGTCCTAAAGATCTGCAGTTCCCTGTAAGCCAGTGATAGTAATTTATATCATCTGAGAATCTGATTTCTTCTTCTAGCCATGAAACACCATCCATAGACTTAAAAAATGGCAAATTCATTCCTCAGTTTTTCCAATGCCATGTGTTCGTGTCATCAATATCATAGGAATAATCAAGGACAATTTTTTGCCCTCTGTAATTTGAAATAAAATCTGGTGAATGGCAGGCATATAGGGTAGTTTCAGAAGTAATGTTGAAACTTAACTTTGGTGAATGGCAAGTAGGACAAATGTGCAGTTATTATCTTCTTAATTAAATGGTTCATAAGAGTCAAAGTGTTTTAAATACATCATAAAATACAGGAGGTCAGAAACTTAAGAAACCTAGTAATTTAAATCACTATTGAATAATAGGTAAATGAGGGTCCTCTTTTAAGGCACTCAGTCAAAAAAATCTTCCTTACAGGAGGATTGTACCTCCAATGTGAGAGGAGACTTGAAAAAGAGCCAGCAGAAAAAAAAGTGATTTTTTCTTTTTTCACACAAGGTCTGTGATTTCTGTTGCCCCGTGATGCATAAAGGAAACTTGGAGAAAAGTTTTTTGTTTTATGATAGTTATTTCTTTTTCATGTTTTCACTGCTTTTTTTTAATCTTGAAGACTGTAAAATGTTTATGCTACTCACACCCAAACACACACAGGGAAGACCAATGTGTGTTAAAGCAAGTTCATTTTTATCTTCTGCACTTCGACTGTAAGGGGTATTGAGACAAAGAGGCAAATCTGTCATCTGGCTTGTTCTTATTTATTAGCTGAACAAGACCAACACTGGTTAATAAAGCAAAGCCAATGCAAACCTCACCAAAGTGTAGCTCTTCACTCAGTTACTCAGTTTTCATATTTTGTTTCCTTGTGATAATGTGGTCATTTCACTCCAGCTCCCCAGTCATCATTCAGCCTCCTAGGA
This sequence comes from Sturnus vulgaris, assembly GCF_052056855.1. Lineage (NCBI taxonomy): Eukaryota > Metazoa > Chordata > Aves > Passeriformes > Sturnidae > Sturnus > Sturnus vulgaris. Next base: position 38,305,653 of record NC_142249.1, on the reverse strand, counting down.
CAGACAAGATCTGAATTTCTAATGTGAAGAAGCATGATCCAAGCATGCTCTACATTAGAGATAATCAAAAAGGAAAAAAAAAGCCCTCAGTTGATTCTCAATTTCCTGTACACCTTTAACTTCTAAAAGAAAACTTTTTTTACAGAGTAGAGTTTTAAAGATAGCTGCATAGAGGTGTTGCTTTTAGAGATTTAGATTTTCTTTGTAGCATTCCTGTTCCTCCATGAGATGTTGCTGCATTTGTTTTGATTTTCTTATAAGTGTGATTTACCTTTGGAGCTGCATTTGGAGGTGGAATGCCACTCTGCCATTGTAGCAGGATGGTGTCTGAGTTTTCAAATATGTATGAAAACTGCTGTCTGAATCATCACAAGAAGAATGTTTTATATCTGTGTTTATCAAAACTTGTTGTGCAAAATTTCAGTGATTAAACAGAGAATGACCAAGAGCAATGAGTTATTCACAGGTCTGGTTTAAATCAGAGCTCCATTTAAATAAATACAAATAGTGAAAAGAATGAGAAGAGCAGCTAATGAGAAAAGTACTCTTGAATTCACAGTAGTAGGATGTTTTTCAATGGTATGGGTTTGAAACTTAAAAGGAGCTCGTGTGTGTTCAGAGGGATTAAGTTTCACTACGCGTTGGCAGTGCTATTGTATCAGTGCAGTCAGCTACAACGAATTTATCCTGTGATGATACGTAATACAGAGAGTCACCTTTTATCTCCCACTGAAAAATAAGCTCCAGCTGAAGCATCAGCAGTTCTGTGAACTCTGCTGGTGTATTTGATACCTCAATGTTTGATTTCAGACTCAAAGAATAGATGGAGGTGTCTCTGGCAGTGCTAATGTGGAACCTTCTTCACATTCAACTGAGAGAGCATCTGGGCACTGTATGACTCTGTTCTCCTGTGTTTAACTACATGGCAAAGGTCTTATTCATTCTGCTCCACAAGAGCCAGCCAGGAGTGTGAATACACCATCTTTAGAGCCCAGCAAAGCCCTTCAGAGGTCAGTACTCTCTGTGCTGTCAAGAGGCAGCTTGAGGACCTGCTTGGATGAATATGCTGATTTTCATCCAGGCAGGACAGGCAGCATGCAGTTGGTTTAAGAAATGGCTCTTCCCAAGCCAGAGAGTGGTGCAGCTGTGTGGTGAGGTGGCCACCATGGCAGGACACAGTCAATGGATGATTTTCCCCTTGTCTCAGACCCTGCTGTGTGTTCTCATGTTCATTGATTCCAGAGCTGGGATAGGGAATTGCAGTTATGGACATGTAATTAAATATTGGGGCATGCAGAGCCTCAGGTTAGACAGGGTGCAAGTCTTTTCCTTGAGATCTTCATCTTCCAAGCTTCCATTGGCTCTCCACCAAAACCCACCCACAATTCCCAAATCCATTCTCATTTGTTGGAGTCAGGTCCAGCTGCATTGCTGGCTGTGTCTGCCACTCTATCCCCTTGTTCCTGCTGCTCTTCTCCGTGGAAATCCATTTGCTGAAAAACACATCAAAAATGGTGGAAAACAGACACAGATCCTTCGTAGTGGAGAGCTATTGGAGGTAGAAGAGGATATTGTGAGTTCCTTCCTGTTTCTGGTTCGTAATGTAAATCTTTGTCATTTTTGGTGAAAGCAGCTCTTTCACGAGTGCCCAGTTTGAAGGAGGAGGAGCTGGTTTGGTTTTATTAACCCAGAACATACTAAAAGATCTTTTGAAGCACCTCTGACAGGTGAGTTTTATGGTGCTTTGTTAGTGTCTGTTAGATCAGAAGACACATAAATATGCTAGTCCTCTTTTTCACAGGAAGCTAATGATAGGAATGGCTGTATATTCCAAGATTTGCATCTCAAATGCAAGTTTATAAGGTCTGTTATTACAAAAATACCGTGTGTCCATATCCCTTGTTAAAAATGCTAAAATATTTTTAATAGCTTATAAATATTCTGTTTTCATTAGGAGACTTGTGGCTTTTAAAAGAAGCTTTACTGAGCAGAGCCAGATTTCATATTCTCATGTCTTGTGGTGACAATAGTAAAGGAGAAGCATAAAATATTTGGAGAAAAAAAATACTTTAATAATACCTCATCTTAATATTCTGAACTATTCCTGGCATAATCGTCCTAAAAACCAAAAAAAAAAAAAAAACAAAAAAAAGGAAATTAAGCATATTAGTAAAAGCAACATTTAAAAGTGTTTTGATGTCTTTTCCAATTGTTGTATTTGATGGAGATGAAGCTGTAAGGAGAGGGATAATGTGGGTGTCATGCTCCAATATCTCAGTAAGACATGAGGTGAACGCTCTCCTTTTGCACTAAGTGTATTTCCAAACATTTGGCAACTCCTGAGAATACGTAGGGAAAGATGTGCTCTTTTATGAACTCAAATAAGCTGTAAAATTAAATATTACTTTTACCAGTATCATTATTTTCTTGGCAGAGGAAATCAGTTAGTTCAGTCCAAGGGTGTAGTTGGTCTACATGGAGGAATTCAGATTTATTCCCACAAAGAGCAACAGATACACTTTTCTATGGGCAAATGGGAAGGAGCATTAGAAACCTGTCTAAATCAGCAGTGTGGGGAAGGAAGGGGTGAAAAGCAGCTGCAGAAATGCATTTTTTGCCAATTCTTGGTGAATATAGTACATTTCTGTAGAGAAACCCTCACTAGTAGAGCAACCTTTGGCTGCAGACTGAAGAATTGGAACTTGTGGAGGAAAAAGGGTTAAAAAGGATGAATATCTTTGCACCTTAATGGGAGAACTATTTCTGTAATAGTATCAAAGATAAACCAGTGTATTATGAACACTAAATGATAAAGGGTGATAATATGCCATTCTTGAGACTTCTTGGCTCTTACCTAACACATCAGAAAGTGATTGTTGAATTTTAAATAGCCATACAAATGGATGACATAGAAATTTAACTTTGCTTTGACCTTATTCTAATTCACAAGATGACTGCAAAATGACTTTGTTACATCTGAATGTATGCTGGATGCTAAATCACTCCAGAGTATAAAATCTTTGTTTTGGCATAATGTTGATGCATAAACATTTGTACCCCATACTAACCCTATAAACATCACAATCCATCAGTACAATTACAAAAAAGATTGTTTGTTTTCACACTTAAAGCAGACATGAAATAGAGTGTCCTTAACTTAATCACCACCTTGATTTACCACATTTGCATATATTTGCATATTAATTGGACTACAGATTAAAATTGGTTTTGTAATTTTAATTAAGTGTCCACAAAGGTAAATGATTAGAACTGTTTAAAATACATTCTGACATAAATAGCAGTAAAAGCTTTTGTGATGATGTTTTTGTGGAATTACATTCAGAAAGTGGCCTTTTTATGATAGTAATTTTAATCTTAAATAGAATTATACAGTCAAACAGAACTGTGGATTCATAATCATTTTTTCAAGATTCATTTAATATTTTGCTGATTTGCAGCACTTGATGAAAATGTACTGTAGGTTTAGTTGATTGCAAAATTGGGCCTGTAGAGCTGATAAACTGAGGGTTTAAACCCTCAGTCTTTATATTCGCCTTACACATTTCAAATGTGTTATGTATCCACATGTAGACAAGGGCTGGGTTGTTTTTATTTTTTTCAAGTTGAGAAATATAGAAGCTGTCAGTAATGGATGATCTATCGTGTGAAGATGTAATCACCTCCATGGCCCATCTTCCTTCAGCAGGGATGGTGAAGCACAGGACGTTTCAAAGCCTTTTCCATCAATCACTGCAGGTACTAGAGGAATCATTCTTGGTGTTGTCAAGGGAGGATGAGCCTAAGAGGCAAAGCTGTGCTGTCAGGACTGCTCTGCTGGAGGCAGGGGGTGTTGATACCTGACCAGTGATGTCAACTGGACCAAAATGTCAGACCGAACTTAATAAAACCAGAGCATTTGTGGTTAGAAGGGCTCTAGGAATTGGGTTCTTAATGCACCTCTGATGCCTGCCTCTTCCTTTGGGGATCAATTAATGCTTTCTCCCAACACTTACAGAGCATCAGTAAGGACAGGTTGTTAGCCTGGATTGCCAAGGTGAGCTTTGCCTGCCTAATGAATTGGTAAAAGGTTTTTTATTATATTCCATAAGTTGGTCAGCAGCAGGCATTCATTAGGAAATAGACCATCTTTTAGTTAAATATAATATCCAGTTTATGTTTTACAGTATTAGTTTACTGCATGGCTTATGAGACAAAATAATGAAATAGCTGTTGGTTTTGGTTTGGGAGCAGATTAGGTAAGTGCAGCTTTAAGAGAAATAACATTTAATTTTAAAGTTACTAGAATTTAACAGTATAGCAGCTTTGCCTACTTTTAAGAAAAGAAAAGATTGGTGAGAAGTCAGTAATGAATTCACATTAGGCTCTTTTCTAATTTTCTTCAGAGTTTTGAGCTGTTCTTAAGATTTATGTTGTTCCTAATTTCATATAGTTTATGTCCTGTGTTTGAACCCTGGCCATTTACTACCTTGCTGTCTCCTCAGTGTACATCAGGGAAAAAGAAATAGAGAAACAGTATACTTGGGTCTCGTCATGCTTCACTGATTTGAAATAATTTTCCTGTTAATGGTGTATTTAATATTTAGTTTTCCTCCTACCCATGGTGATGCTTTCAAGTGAGAGTAATAAAACTTTTGGAGTGTTCCTGTCTGTGAATCTTGACATCGTTTTTTGTGTTGTATTTAAGCTCCAGCCTAAGTAGGCAGAGTAAATTGCAAGTCAAATCTGCTGGGCTATTAATATATCAGAAAACAGATTTCTTATCATGCTCTTACATAAAGTACAATTATTTCTCAATCTGATATTATTTTGTGTCTGTTAAATATTATTCCTGATGTGCTTTTAGATTTCTGTTTATGTAGTGACTAATTTCAGTGTCAAACTGGTTTAGGTTCCTCATCTTAGAAACATTGCAAAACTCATTTTAAAAGCCCGATCCAGAGCTCAGTCAATGCATGAATTCCTTGTGTTAAGGCTCAAATTGGTATTAATTGAAGCTGTGGCCTGGGTGAGAAGTGCTGGTAGATTAAATCTGGAAAAAGAGCTGTGATAATATTAGTTTAAAAAAAAAAAAGACCAAAAAGAATGGAACAGTCATTGAATGAAGTATCGAGGAACAAACCTGCCAGACAAGTGCCATTATGATTTTTCAAATGGGCATGTAAGCTTGATGTCTCGTTAGATTAAATTGTTATGGATGTCCATCCATCTGTGGAAAAGATGGTTATTTCTAGTTAGGGCATTGCCTTCCCTTTCTAATGCATATCTCACTAATACCAATCATCCCTGTGGCACCTGAGGATCAGAAAGCTGAAATGCACATCATCTGCAACTGTTTTGGGGATGTTGTTTGAAAGTTGAACCTTGCTTTCAATCCAGCTCCGTTGCAACCATAATTGTATTATGGAAACTCAATCATCCCTGAATTCGGGGAGCCAGCTTTGAAGTGGCTGGTGTCAATTTTTTTTTTTTTTTTTTTTTGAGATCTGCTTAAATTTAGAAAAAATAAAATAAAAAATGAAGGGCTTAAGTGCGGTTGGTCTTTAATGAGACTTGAACTTCTAACGCTTAAGTCCATTGTGAAGCTGGAAATTAGGCTCTGAGGATACTTGGTTCTTTGGAGTTAAGTTTAGACACCTGATCCCACATCATCCTTCTTTGAGATGAATAGCATTAAAAATGTATTTCTCTGAAGAGACTGGTTTTAAAAGTAGACCTATTCCTAAAAAAAACCCAGACTGTTTACTTGCTTGAGAAATCATCTTCCTCTGTTGCTGCCTCTTCAACCCAGTAAAAACCAGGTGGCTTGAAAATGCCTGTTTGAGGGCCAGCACACCCTTCCCATCCAGGGAGGGAGCTGCTACCATGTCAAACTATTTCTTTCTCATTGCAGGCCAACAAATTTGGCTCATTCTGTATCTTCTCTCAGTTATTTGAGCCTATAATGCCCATTTGCCCCTCTCTTTTAAATCGCTTTTCCAGCAGAAGTTTTTTTGCATTTTGGGTGTGCAGGCTGTTCTATCCACAGCTGTAAGTCAGGAAATGTCATTAAAAGAATCACAGAAACATTTAGTTCGTAAGAGCCTTCCAAGATCCTCAAGTCCAGCCATTAACTGTAAGAAGATGGGAGCTACTTCAGTTCTCTTTCCACTGAAGAGCTGCATAACTTTGGGCAAAACTGTTCCCCTTCTTCACTTACCCTACGGTTGAAATGGGGCTAATAAGGCTTATAATTTGTATGCTTAGTATGCAAATTGGCAAAGTAAAGCATGCTTAAAAAATGGCCAGGGAACTTGGAAAGCTATTTTTCCTAATAAATCTGGGAAAGAAGAAAGTTGCAAAATGTGGTCATCTAATTGCATCTTCACCGAGCATGTGGTCTAAGTGCAAATGTGACTTCAGTGTATAAATCCCTTCAGAAAGTCAATTTTGCCCCAAGAGGAATGGGAGCACACTCAGCAGACTGCAAGAGGATGGGATGCTTGCAGCATTTCTTTGCAGCATAATTGCAGCCTCAATGAACCATGAATCCAGCCTAATTAACATAACTGGAACCACAGCAATCATGCTGCCATTCAATTTAGGTTTGGAACATTCCGGTGGAGTATCACAATTCTGCTTTTTATTGTTGAGGCGCTGTGGAGAAGTGCCCACTTGCTTTCTTGCTGCTGCCTTGGTGAATTTTTATTATTTTAGGAGAGCTTGGGAACTTCAGAAATGGAAGACCATTGGCTTGATGATTCCATCACTGAATCTACAAATAACACTATATTACTTCCTATGAAAAGGTACCTAGGCTGTTTAGTATATGGTAAAACTCAAGGATAAAAGTACCAGATTTCCAAGTTAGACACAGGTCCTGAATTGCATTGGATAGCTAATGGCAAACAATTCTGGGACTATTTTGAGTTAAAGGACTGCATTTCCAGAATATTAAAAATGGCATCTATTACTCTTTGTAATCACTATACCTAAGATAAACCTTTTATTAGGAAAAAAACCCCAGATTTTTTTGTTAATGTGTTGCTTTATAAAAAATGTGTTTTACTGTTCTGTTGGTTGTGCTGCGGTAAAATGAGGAAGCCACAGAAGTAGATCAGGTACCACTGGTCTTGGCATTAGGGCAAAATAACCACTTTTTTGGGGCAGAGAAGCCAAGGGGCTGCTGAATATAGCAATAGGTAAAAAGTTGGGACTGGAGGTGAGGGACAAGGAGGCTTCCTGCGTCTCTTGGCTATTAGATGATGGTACTTAGTGCTGGCAGTGAAGCCACTTCTAACTGATATCACAGCTTGGATGGGTGAATCACAGAGTCATTTATCTTGGAAAAGCCCTATAAGACCATTGAGACCAACTGTGTTTTGGAAATTTTAGAAAAATACTCCAAGGTTGTTTTCTGGTTTGTGAATTCTTTGTCTTGTTTGAGGATTCTTTGATTTGTAGCATTTTCCTTGGATGTAACTTCAGCCCTTTCCACTGATTCAGAAAATTCTGTATTCCTGTTGACTCCCAGACACTGAATTTCCAACTTTTTGTCTTTTTTTTTTTCCCCTTGATGAATTTAACTCAGAAGTGAATTCTGACACTTTCCACTCTAAGCATCTGAGTATAAATTTATCATTAGGGAACTCAAGGCCTCTTTTTGGGCTTGCTCATTTAGTTTTCTGCAAGTTGTAACTTAAAGTTAACAGTTAATTATAACGAGAGGTAGCTGATGTAAACTATACCCTCTAAGTTTGCATTTATCTGTTTTTAACGTCCTGTGTATAGCTCAGTCTACAGAAAATATATTATATTATTATTGAATCAGAAAGTGAAGAAATCTGACTTCCCACAGTGACTCTTCTTCCCTCCAGCCTCTGAACAAATCCCACGGTGGGAGTGGACTGTGGGAGGCTCTGGGAAGTTCTCTGTTTTAAATCTGGGTTTTAGGTGTTGGTTAGTCATTCCCAGGAGGCTTCATACATGCTTTAGCTGAGACTCTCCAGTTAAACATTTATTAAAGGTGGGGTCAATCAAAGGGCTGGCTGCAGTTGAGGAAGAGCTGAAGGAAGTGCAGAGAACAGCTCAAGTGGTTGGTTCCTGGAAGAATTGAGTCTATGATTCATCTCTTTGGAAGTGAAGGAGCAGAAAGCAGTGCCAGTGAAATATCACAAAGGGTTATGATAAACATCCCAACGATGGGGAGAGATCGTGGTCTTTCAGCATCTTTATTCCCTGCAGCTGTGATGTGTAAGCTCAGGAAGATGACTGAACATTGATACTTTCAGAGTTCAATAGCCACACTTGTTATTGAAGGCAGTTACTCAGAATTGACAGAAGAAACTATTTCTGAGGGGAGTTTCCAAGTAGAGATCATATTTCTAGTTTAGAGTGCAACAAACCCAGGGTATTTGAATGGCTGTCAGATCTGGGGGGGAAAGAGAATAACTTCTCTGTGGTAAAATATTGCAAAGGAAATAATCTCCTTCAGAACCAGTATTTTTTATTGTTTGTAGGTGCAAATTCAAAAGTGACTCAGATCAAATGTGTCAGAAGTAATTTGAGTGTTTGGTATTTTAAATCTAATGGCACTGTTTCCATAAAACCTCCTGGCTGCTGTTAAAACATTTATATATACTTTTCTGCCTTTTATACAAATTCATGAAATAAGGTCCTTGAAGACACTGAAAAATTTAAGCTGGTCATTCTTGCTGAAGTAAAATGATGAAAAAAATGTTAAGAAATTACATCTGTAGACAAATCCACCCCTTTCCTCTCTATGCTGTTTGAAGATGTGTTCAGCCTGTTTGAGTGCATAATAATGGCAAATTTTCACCTTTGATATCTGGCACTGTGTTACTACTATGAGGTTATTTTTTTAATGAGTCACTGCTAGGGCACTGAAGAAGTAAGTTAAGGAATATTTTAAGGACAGGTATATTTAAAAAAAACAACAAAAAACCACCCAAAATTGTACGTGAAGACTTTGTGTGCCTCAAACTGGGAGGCACAACTTTAGTAGAGATGGAAAACAGGGAAAGCCATGGGAAAAGAAATGGTTTAAAACTAAGGGAATGGTGATGACCAGACAGAAAAGGGAGCTGAAATTCTGTTGTTTTGGGGACTGTGACCTACTGCAGCGACTGGTGAGCTCCTTTCAGTGAAGAAATTTTCCCAAATATCCAACCCATACCTCCCAACCCAACTTTTCTCGTCCTTTCACTTTTTGTTTGGGAGCAAAGCCTGACCCCCACCCAGCTACCCCCTCTTCTCAGGGAGTTGTGCAGAGCCAGAAGTTCCTCCTGAGCTCCTTTTCTTCAGGCTGAGCCTCCCCAGCCCCAGAAAAATGGGCTCTGAGACACAAACCCCAAAGCCTCTGGCTCCAGTCTCTGCTCCAAACAATTTCCTGAGCATCCAAAGGAGCACTAACCCTGTTAAAAAAAAACAACAACAAAACAGGACTTTGATTAATTTTAAGGTGATTGCCTCTTAAGAGACTCTGAAAATGGGTTTTCAATTAACAATCTAGTTTACATAAAAGGCACATATTGATGAACATAGTCCATGACTTTTTGCTCAGTCCCATTTTTCTCGTCTAATTCATATGCAGAAGTTAAGATTACCAGTGATCTCAGTGTTTACCAAAATCTGAGGGACTTAGAGGTTAATGTTTTTCTCATTTTCTGGTGAGAGTTCCATCTTCCCTTTTCTTCACAAGAACAGTAAAGGGAAAGGAGGGATCTAATTTCGGACAGCACCCAAAGGTACTGATGATCCATCAAGAATTTGCTGGATGCTCTCATGAGAGCTGAAAATTCCCTAACGCTTTTTTGGCATAAAATTCTTTTGAATATCTGACAGCCAGATATTTCCTATTGATATTTGTAATTATTTTCAATGCCAGGTCTCACTGATTGAAAAATTTGAGTTGCCCATCCTGCTATGAGGCCTTCTCCTGCAAAAGGCAGAATTATATAAGTACAAACATAATTGTGATGTGAAAATACTGGTGGGACACCTCTTAAATTAATCATGCAGCCCTCCTTAAATATATCTGATCATGAACCTTACCTTCAAATCATAGCCAGTTATATGAGAAGAGCTGATTGCACTCAAATTGTGGAGAGGATTTTTTTCCCCCAGAAATTGCTTCTTTAAAAAAAAATAAATAAAAGGCATATTTTAAGAATTCTGACTTCAGACAAATAATCCAAAATTGATGCTTGATTGAAGCTAAAGAACCAAGCACAATTTATTGCTTTTCAAAATTGCAGTGAAAATACTACCCTTCTGTTTGAAGGACCTCCTAAAAATATCCCAGTGGTTATTAGTGGTGACTTGAATTAGTTGGAGGTATAGGCATATTTGGTATCAGAGCAAAAAAGAAACACTTAGTATTTTTAAACCCCTGAGTCTTAAAGATCACACAATGTTGTTATATTTGATGTGGTACATCAAACTGTCTATCCAAACTTCTTCTAAAAGATAGAACTATATCTTCTCACTCTGTAGGCTTGCTATACTATGAGTATATATTTAATTTGTCTATTAATGTATTTATTTGTATGTTTTAAGCCTTCTCTTCTTGTTAAAGCATCTTTTCCTTAATGCTTTAACATGAATAAATGACTACATAGAGCTGAAGTTCTTGAGTCCACTTTGCCCGGAGTGTCACAGTGGGTTGGGTTTTCCATTTGTGAAGGACCTCAGAACATGAAAGTCCAGCTCTGTGCAGGGGCTCAGATTAGATCTGAATGCAAGGAAAAGCAACAAAGGTCCACAGAATATCTGGAATCTGCAAATACTTCCTGTGCTTAACCTACACTTTCGTTGCGTGACTGTAAAGAACAGCAAATCTTTGTTCTTTCCCCTCTCAGTTCCCATTCAGTCAGCTCAGAGACACAGGAGAAAGGTTTTGGGGAGCAAAGCTGTTATCAGCCTTCCTACAGTTTGCATCTGATTCTGTCAACAGTGAGTACATCAAACCCAGGAGCTTACAGCCACTTTTAAAACATCAGAAAAGTTTTGTAAAATCATACATGTATACACATTTAATTTATATAACTTACAAATTAATATGAACAGAGATTATGAGTGTGAAGTTACTTTAGGCCTTTAAAGTTTAGCTCATATTTGAGTTAGTAAGAGTCAGAGCTCTGTTTTTGGATTCATAAGGGAATTACATCTGCCTTAGGTAGAGAAAGAGCAAGAGTTTACCTTGCTAAGATAACAAAAATGTTCATGCGGGGTAATTAGACTTCTAGAAAGTCACAGAATAATATCCTGAGTTGGAAAGACCCACAAGAGTCATGGAAGTCCAACTCCTGGCCCTGCACAGGACCACCCTAAGTCAGTCAGGCTCATCCATTTATGAAAACCTACTGGGGCATTTCTTGGGTCTGTGATCCAGGAGGTTCTTCCAGTTAACTTTATTTAATAAAAAGATGAGAAGATCTCAGACAGGCCTTTCTTAACCTCTGTGCCTGCCAGGAAGGTGTTGGTTTAGCAGCCTCAGGTCTGCTGGATCTGTGCACAGGTAAGGTTGCTGACCATAGGTTCAGTGTTGCATATGCAGAGTACAGAAGGCTATAACCTACAATTACTTGGAGCTAGAAATGTGGAAAGAAAAAATAGTCCATTGCTTCTCACAGGTCAGCTCATGTGATTTGAATCTGGAATGAATTAATAGACTAATCTTGTTCATATATCATCAGCTGCAGAGGTATTATCAAAGAACTTGTGTCTCTATTGACTGGAACACCTCTATGTAAAACCACCTTGTAATTGCTCAGGCACGCTGAATCAGACTACTCTGCCTCAAAACAAAATAGAAAATATACATATATGGAATGTCCCAATCATCATTCTTATCCTCATCTCAACAAGGTTGCTGTTTTGGCAAACCTTTGTAAAAGCAATCCACTCTTTTCAGTTAAAAGCCATTCGTATGGCAACAAACCACCATTCTTCCCTTTCTATCTGTGTTCATTCATTTAAACTCCAAAGCTTTCCAGCTTACTTCTTGAATTTATAGCCAGCTGGCTGCTGTGTGCAGTATGAACATGTTCTGACTGTGCATGACATGTTTTTATCTCATTTAACCCATAATTGTTGTGTTCACTCCAGGCCACAGCTCACCTGTGGGTATTTAATATTGACTGTGCAAGTTTCCAAAGTCATTTCCACCTCCTGGCCTCTGACAATCTGCTGTTGTTAAGTCAAAAATAAAGCTCAACCCCAAAACAACCACCCAAAACCCCCTCCTTGGAACAGATTTGGATAAAATGAATGTGTTCAAGATGGTGGGCCATAGCTGAGCCAGGTCCTGTGGGATTAATGCCCACTTTTTGACATTTAAAATAAACTTTGGAATGACTTTTTAACATAAGCACTTTAATAGCAAGTGAGGAGGGGGTGGTAAGGCAGAGAAGGACATATGCAGCTTTTTTTTTTCCTTGATTGATGATTTTTCCAAAGTTAGTTTGATAAGAGATACCTCTGTATTAGCAGGTTTCTGCAGTCTTAGAGGTCAAAGTCAAAGAAATCCAGTGGAAATGAAATGAATAAATGAATTATCTGCCCTAAGTTACTGAATCATCAATGAGAAGCTTCCATTCAAAGCATGAATATTAAAATTTGTTAGCATACTTCAGCTTTGTAGGAAATAGAATATGTTATTATTTTTTTCTTCATGCAACACCGCTGGTTGCTAAAAGCAGCAATAGAACCATTAATTAATAGTAGTAGTCCTGGATAATGTCATAATAAGCAATACAACGTATTAAAGCACATTAATTCTTGCCAGCTATCAGGAGGAACTTTTAGATATTTGAAAGGCCCATTAGGTTTGTTTACATTCTGAGTGGAAGCTGGTATGCTTTGGCAGAGGCTGAACCACACTTTAGTACTTTACTCCAATGGTGTTGAATTTCCTGACTGTCGTGCACAGTCTGTAATATATTGTCACCACTTCAGGGCAGCCTGGCTCTCCAGGACAGAGGGTAAAACCCAGACCAGGGCATTCCCCAATGCTAGGGTGTCTTTGCTGCCATAAAAACGAAAATAACTGAAAAATATATGTAACAGAAGCAATTTTCCACAATGGAAAAGGTAGTCAAGGAATCAAACCCATGCCTTCAGGTGTATTAACATAACAGAGCAACAAAAATGTGCTGGGCTTTAAATTGCACTAACAATCTGGAAAGGATTTTCCAACTGGAGTTATGTTAAGTGTTAATAGTGAAACCTGGGTGCTTTTTCCTTTGATCTCTCTTCGAGCTCATATAGAATAATAGGATCAAAATAAAATGCCATTTATATGAACACCTTGTTCTTTTGATCTCGGCACCAAAAGTTCTGTCTGCGGCTACAGCCTGGCAAACAGTGCATCTGCTCCTTTTACTTGGACCTTCTAGTTACCATAGCTTTTAATAAGTGGTGTCACAGACAATTTTCTGTGCAGTTCATGAACTTATTTGTCATTTTTGCCCTAAGAATCTGTGACTACCCTTTCAGAAAAATTTAAAATAAGGTATACAGGACCTGTAAACTATTGGCTTCTGGTTGGTTGTGCATATGCATGTTGAATGTATGATTTAAACATCTGTATAACTGCAGTGTTTCAAAGTATAAAATTAGTTGTCCTTCGAGTACTTGGACAAAAATGTTGAATTAGTGTAGGCTGAATGAGAGGGAATGTTTGAGGGGGAAGAACAGTTGAGGTAATGGTGATTTTCATAGGTGCTAGGTTCAGGATCCCTGCTTTTTCCATCAGGGAGGTGATGGGCCCTGTGATGTCTGGGCCAAGCCTTTCTCTTCATCACCCACGTCTGCAGGAAAGAGCACAGAAGGGTTACACCTGGTACACCTGGTAGTTATGGATCTCTAGTTTTATGTTGAAGTCAGATGCTCTATGGATGAATATGAGCACCCTTCAACTCTTTATTCCCCAGGGCTGATGGTCAGGAACATTCCTTTGGAAGTCATTGTTGCAAGCACTTAAAGTAAAACCACTTCCTTATGCTCTTTCAAATCTCTTAGTAAGATTAATTTTTCTCTTTGACTCTCCTGAAGCAGCTGAGCTGTTTATTCTGATGACTGATTATGTCTCATTGTGATCCCTGCTTTAGCTGTTGTAACCTCCCAGAGCAGAAGAGCTGGGTATGAAGCACTGTGCCAAATGAAAGCAAATAAACCCAAGTCCTGCAGTTCACCAGTGTCATAACTGCTGCTGCCCAGGAAGAGGGATTAACAAGTGAAGAAACACTAGCTAGGGGAGATCCAGTGGCCAAGCTGAGTCTTGGGTGTCAAATGTCTCTCTCAAGCTTTGCATCCCTCTGTAATTTATATTTAGCTGCTAAGCTGGTGTGATAGGAGCAGTCAGCTTGTGAGGAACACTGCTGGGAAAGTGTTCGGGCTCTTGCTGAAATGGCTGCACTTGAGCTTGTGGCACACAAGCTGTCCTCCAGCAAGTTTTTTTTTTCAGACTTAGTTGGCTCTCTGCACTCTGTCACAAGGCAGGAGTGTTCCAGAGAGCCATAACCATGGCTATAACCTATAACCCTCTTCTTATAAAGTAGTGCAGTGTAATTCATTGTGTGCAATAAAGATACTGAGCTGGTTGGAGCACCAGAAGCAGCAAGGATGTGTTTGTGCAGCACTGCACTGGGACTGGGGCATCCTGCTGGGATCAGGTCTCTATGCTAATGCAGCCACTCTGCCTCCAGTCCTTCCCTAAGCAGCACAGAACTAATGTAGGAAAGTTTGCTGCTGAAGTTGCCCTAAAAGGCAGTATCTGCCCAACTCTTAATTTGAGCAGGTTCTGTGTCCCTGTTCATCTTCCACCAGTTCTCATTTCCTATCCCAGAATTCAGAGCTACTTTTTTACATCGATTAAAGGAAGGTTGTGGGACTCTTTGGCCAAGGAGTTAAAAAGCTACAAAGATGGGTAGTTTCCCTCACTACAATAGGAATGTGATTGCCCTAGTTCTGTGGTTAGCGTGAAACAAGTCAGCTCTGTCATGAAGTCAGTGGGGTACAAGTTAATACAAGGTAGTAAAGGAATAAAACAGCAAAGTCCACAGTCTTTTATGACAAAACCAGTATGATCCTGCTGCAATATAAGGCCCTGCTGTGAGTGGTATTTTCTGATGCTTGGATAAGTGCAATTTACATATATACAAAGTGTATGAATAAAGTTATAAAAGTATACTTGGTATTTTACTTTTTTTTTCCCCTTGAAAGTAATTTTCTATTGTTCAAACTTTCAGCTTTCACTGGTTTTGTTTCCAAAAACCCCAAAAGGAAAAGAAAATAACAAAAGTCCATAAAGGCAAAAGGGATATGTTCTCATTTCAGTTCACAGAATTTCCTGCCTTTAAACAATACAAATATATGCCCTTAGGTTTCCAACATGCTGGAAGGATACTGAATCCTTGAAACAGATCAAATTAAAAGCAAGTCCACTATAGCAACATCAAGTTGTAGCAGCATGTCCAATAGATCTCAACAAGAATTTGTTGAGGGGGTTTTAACCATGTTGCTAAGACTTACAAAATTCTAAGCTGCTGAACCCATGAGTGAATTAACACTTAGAAACAGCAAGTTCTAGGCTGAGCTAGTAAACAACAGTGTACAAGTAAAATCTGATGCTTAATTAATTGTTACCTGTTCACTACAGGCCCCATACAAAGCAGTTATTTAATATGACTTTGACATGTTTGCACAAGCAGAGCAGGTGTGGGCAGTTGGTGTGCAGTTTTCAGTATCACAGGTAGCTCAGTGATGGCATCAGCATTTTACAGAATTTCCAGGGACTGTGGCTCCCCAGGGATTCTTCTGGCACCCAGATGCTGAAAGCCAGATGATGAGGGTTCACAGATCAGCATCACTGTCATCCTGATTTACACCAGAGCAGAGTCCAAGGGTTTTGTGGTGTTTTTCCCCCTGTAAAGACACTGCTACTAGTATTAATATTTTTAGAGCTTTTTGACAAAAACTTGATCCTTTCAGAGCAAAACTGGAGGCTTCTGGCATTTGAACAATTAATGAGATTGGGACCTACTGTCAAAACTGGGATTAGAGCTTGGAATTTCCTCTAGTCCACACTGCCTGGTTGAGATACAAATGCTACACATTTAAACTTCAGTAGTGCAAAAGCAAAATGCAAATTAATATAGTAATGCATTTTCAAATGGAGGTCAAAGTCTCTGCATTAGCAGGTCCTGGGGGCCAGAGCCAGTTTACTGGACTATCCAATTCAAATGCCCTGTGGCTGGGATAGCACCCAGGCACAACAGGCAAAAAAATGCTTTTTTCTTACTCTTTGAATATTGTATTATTGCCAAAATGTGGTTTAATTTTTGGTGTGCATACAATTATTATTTTTAATTAGTTTCCCTAGTTATTTTTCAGTTAAACCTTCATATGAAAGCAGACTTCATTGCTTTTTTATTTCTTGGGATACCTGAGAAAACTCTTTATAGTTCAGGTGAAGTATGTGTTTTCCTGGGAAGCACACAGAAATTTGCATTTGCGCCGGCGAGTGAATTATCAAAACCAGATGTAAGCAAGTGGAACATTTTACATAAATTTATTAAAATCATTATTTACCTGTAAGTTATAAGAAGGGCTTAGTTGCACTAGTTTGCTGCCAATATGTACTGCCAATAATCTGCCAAAAAGCAGCTTGCTGACAAAATCCCTGAAATGGTTTGCTTATGATTGCACAGAACACTACAACCCCGAGTCAAATGAAAACCTACTATAAACGAACTCTTTGATGGTAGATTCGCTGGAATATGGTATTGATATATGGTGTACAGTTTATATGGATTATGTATACTGTGCAAGAAATATGGATATCTATTAAGGGTAACATGATATGTAATCGGTTAGGACAGTTATTGTTTTCAGTGTTTGCTAGGAATAAGATCACAGGGCGACTGCTCAGTTCTGAAAAACAGATTATTCCTATGCTGCCCAAAGCACCAGCACGCCATTTCTCCAATTAATACAGAAGGGCTATTGAAAATGTAAAATATCTCACATCTATACAGAGTAATTTTAAAGGCAACTTTACTTCTAGGAACAATTTATACATTACATAAACTTGTATTTTTCATCCAAGTATCATTTCGAGAAAAGCAAGCCTAAATATTGGAGGCCATGGGGAAACATAATATTACGATAATGTTCTTTGGTGCGGTTTGGAAGGTTTTAGGAAACATTTGGAAGTATTTTTCTCATAAAATCACTTAACTATTGAAGTGTTATGATAGCACTCCCTTCTGCATTGTGTATGTTGCAATGCAGCCTGGTTAAAGGGGACATTCATCCCCTGTATCCTGATTAGAAGTAGTTCCAAAAAACAGGAAATTATATGTTATAGGATCCTGGTTTTAGTTTAATTAAAAATAAAAAATCAGGTGTGATATCAATTTTCAAACACCCATTTCCAGTTGTGTTTAGCAAGAGAAGATACTGTATTGGGTAGAACTCTTTGTGAAATTTGCATTCTCTGAATAAGCACTTGAGAGCTCAGCTAGTATTTTTCTGTTTAAGAAAACACTAATGAACATGACCAATCCTTTAGAATCCTAAGGAGCCTTAAAAACCTTGCAATTCTCAGAAACCTAACTTTTTTTTCCCCATAGTGCATTTCATTCTTTTGAACTTCTGCAGAAGCAGAACTTAAGTCAACAATTTCCAAATTTCTGGCAGTTGTTATCAAGAGGACTCTTAAGGCTCCAAAAGTTACTTTGTGGTGTCAGTGCAGCAGATCTACATGGTCATAGTGTTTAATTATAGAGAAAATTACTTTTTTTTCCTGAACTATGAATTAATCCATGTATTCATATCTTGAGCAAAAAAACACATCAGTTATTTTCACCTGCACTATAAAATATGTATTTTAGTTCATTACCATCTTTCTGAGAAGCTCTTCAATTATCATCATTCCATTTCTGGAGAATGATAGGCACAGAAATTATAACTGCACAGATTCTTGTAGTTAGTGTTAAAGGATTTCAGAGAATGGAAGACGTGAAGTCAGAAATAATATATTTAGGGTCAAACTCAGTCTCCTTTGATGTCAAAGAGAACTTTGCCTCTCACTTTGTCTGTTTCACTGCAGGCTAGTGTTTTGCATGGATTTTGGGGAATAATTTTTGACGCAGTGGCACTGGTGGCTGCCCCATCCCTGGAAGTGTCCAAGGCCAGGCTGGAGCAGCCTGGTCTAGTGGAAGGTGTCTCTGCCCATGACAGGGAGTTGGAACTTGTCTTTGAGATCCCTTACAAACCATTCTGTGATTTTGTGAATGAGATTTGAAGAACACTTTTGTTAGAATCCTGGTCCTCTGGGGTGTAGGCTTTAGAGTGCACCTGGCATGGGGATCTTAATGTTAGAAATTAAAGTGTAATACTGAGGGGAAGGTTAAGAGGTCAGTTTGAGCATCCTCATTAGACTGACCTGCAGGTATGACATCTTAGAGCATAAAAAAATAGGAGTGTTGTTGAATTAGAGCTAAATAGATTGGAAAGAAAAGTATAAATTTTAATTAGAAGTGGGAATTTTGACAGTGTCAAATGTGGATGTTGGATATTGAGGGATTTCACTCAGAAATTATTTGGAAAAACAGGTGGAAGTTATGATTTGAGGAAAGAGACTTATCCTGTTGGCCTTCTTCTCTCTTTACTATTGGGGTCTCTCTTGCTTTCCTCATCTTCCTTCTCCACTGAGATGGACCAAGTTGAGTCCAAGCCAGCTGCCCAGGGTTGGTCTGGATGCAGCCTCTCTTCTCCAGGACCACCTTTGGATCCTGATAATCAGACACCCACTGGAGTGTCAGGGTTGTTGCATTCAGCTAATTTGTTGCTAAAACAGCATTATTTTGGCTATTTTGTCAGAAATAAGTCAGACCTTGTGATATCCCTCCCTGGTTTATCTGGTTACACACCAGTTCTTCTCTCTGGCCAGGAAGGAAGATGTCCTGGTCAGCTTTAGCTCTCTCCTATACTGTTATTATTTAATATCTGCATGTGATAACTGCATTCTGGGCCTTTGGTGAGAGTTAAAATTTGACTGGAGGAGGCTCCTGAGCAACCTGGATGGCCCTTCCAACCTCAGTGGTTCCCTGAGTTTCTCCTCTGCCATGGAAAAGAGAAGGCAATGATCACAACTCAAATAAAATTTCATATTTCTACATCCTGCAGTTTTCAAGCAGGGAAATCAGTGTAAACCATGCATATTGTACCCAGGAAAAGGCACATTCTGCTGTGGGAAGACAAGCTGAGCCACAGACCTTGGATTTTCTTTTGCGATGCCCTTCCCAGTGCTTAATCTTGGCTCTGTTCAGTTTTCTTTCTGTTCTCTCTCTTTGCTCCTAATCCTTGTCCATGCTTATAAGCGCCTAATATTTATATGGCATTATCTGTGTTAGAGATTACTGCTGACAAGTAATCTCTTCCCTCTTCTGAATGAAGAATTACAGCCATTGCTGAAGATCAGAAAGTGAAATTAGATCCCCGAAAGTATGTGACAACTTCAATAAACCCTAATACCAAATTCCCTGAACGTTGGGGATCTTCTATCAAGCTTTTAGGTTTGAACTGTAGTACAGCTTCAGGACACCTGACCACACTCAGCAACATTTTTTTTTTTGCTGTAGGACAAAATATGACAGTAGTTGCAGAGAAAAAGAAAAAAAAATAAATGACTATTCTCCCAGTTTTGTAATTTCTTGCAATCTTTTGAGAAGTAGCTTAATATGAGCACCAACACCCCTTCCCACTCAGACCATTCCATAATTCTATTATTTTTAAACTTTTTAATGGCAATATTAAAGAAAAAAAAATCCATTGCACTTTCAGAGCTCTAACTTTGAGCCCAAATCTAACTGCATTTACAGAAGGACCAATTTTTATTACTTTTAAAAAATTTATTTATTTATACCATCCATCCTTGCAAGCTCTTGAGGCAGTTATGTAATTTTGTCTAACCTAAACCAGCACTCCAGTTCATCTTTCTAATGTGGTTTCTATTCATTGAGCAGTGACATCATGGCTCTCCCATTCTTTTTTTTGTTGTTGTTTTTAATAAAATGGTGCATGAAGTGACTCTTGATGCCATGGAAAAGAAACCAATCCCCATAAATAACTTTTCATTAGGGCAAATAAAGCACAGTGAATAAACACATACGGTGGAACATGGCAACATATTACAGAAAAGAAACGTGTGTGGGAAAAACACATCTGCTTCAAGGAAAAGTACATGGATTTCTTCAGAGCGGGGTTTCATGGCATAAATGAAAAGAAAATATATAATATATAAGTTGTGAGTTAAAAAATCTGTTACTCACAGTAGCAAATATTTAGATTGAAACTCTGAATTTCAGGATATTGAATTTCTATTACATATGAACTTAGTTTAATATTTAACCCGTCTTTTTAACTAAACATCTAGACCCAGTATGCAAAAAGGGAAAGTTTTCAAGGCTTACTCTTTGTAGAGCCTTCATAAAGTTTTAAAATTGACTGTTCAATGTATTGGAGAGCCTCAAAAAATCTGAATAAATAAAAGAAATTTGAAAACAAGTTGCTGTACTAAAATTAGATATCTAAGTCCTCACTGTTTGTTCTGAACTTTCAGTGTTTAAATATATATGAGTTATGCATAAAAGTAATACATTTTCCATGTTTTTTTAAATATAAGGGACAGTACCTTGTGGAATCTGTTGAAAGTGTTAATATTTGTGAGCTTTGATAACAATTCTTCATCTGGAAAGTTTCACATGTACAAGAGTTCACTACAACAAGTTAGTAAAAATAATAAAATGTTTCACCCATATTTAAAATAAGAATGTTGTAGCATTTTTCTTGCATGACTAGTGTGTTTTGTAACTAAGATTGAGAAAAACGGTGTGTCCTTCTCGAAAATGAAATCCCACTTCTCTTCTGTGGTGGCTCTCTAGGTGGTTTTATAGAATCATAGAGTAGTTTAGGTTAGAAAGGACTTTAAAGATAATTTCATGCCACCCCCTGCCATGAGCAGAGACACCTTCCATTATCCCAGGTTTCTCCAAGCCCTGTCCACTCTGGCCTTGAACACTTCCAGGGATCCAGGGGCAGCCGCAGCTTCTCTGAGCACACTGTGTAGTGTTTCACCACCTTCATGATAAAAAATACAAAACTTTAAAACATTCTTTCTTATTGCTAGTCTTTCAAGCCTGTGTCTGTTCTTGCTCCAGCCTTGTTTCTTTATAGCCATCATGGTGGTATAGAAGTCCTGCAAGCCCTTGATTTTTTTAAATGACTGAGATCTGGGCAAGTACTGGGTGGAGAGATACCTCTGGAAGGCGGCAGGAAATAATTAATGTGAGTCTGGAGGAGTAGAAATGTGCTGGAGAAAACGTAAACACAAAAAATGCACTAACTAGACATTGTCTTTTCCCAGCATGCTTCTGGGAAATGCACATGAACAGGTTTAGATGACTTTGTGTTGTTATTAGTTTATTTTCAGGTCATTTATTTAAGTGTCATAAAGAACATTAGCTGGTGGTTAGGGACTCCAATATCCATTATATCATTCCAATCATGTGGACAAGTTTATACTACACATGATTTACAGCGGTCTTTCCGCCGTAGAAATTGTTCTCCTCAGGTACAAGGTTTTATTCGTGGTTGTATTTAGCAAAATCCAAGTGGCTGAGCACAGAGACGTCTTCCAATCAAAGTCCAAAAATTAATGCCTTTCCACGAACACCGTGGATTGCAGCAAGAGCTGTTTATGGCTCTCTGCCTACATCTTTTATCATGTCTCCACTGTTGTTAGTAAAATATACAGAACTACTTTATGCCAAAACAATGGAAGTTAATGCAGATAACTTGTTCCAAAGTTAACCATCAAATAAATCTCTTGCCTTTTTTTTTTTTTTCAAACTGTTAAGTGAAATGGTGTTCTAAAACTTTTAAAAATTGTCAAGATGATGAATACTCTGTGTGTAATACAAGTAAATACCATGGAATTGATTGCACACACATGTCTTAAATAAAAGATATTAAAGAGTATATTCCAGAGAGAAATCGGTGGAGTTTTATCTAATATTATTAGGAATTCTGCAATGACAGATCAGATTTATAAGGATTGAAAACTAAGGAGGAAACCTGTTCAGAAACAGAAATGGTGCAGTGAGTGGATGGCTGGCCAGGAGATTAAAGACAGGCAGGGGGATACAGCCTGCCTAGGTAGCCTGACCTCTCACACCTCAAGCAATTTGTCTTAGCAGCAGTGATTTTTCAAAATATCTTAGTTAAATTTGGGCTGGTAAATCAGTCCTTTCAATGCAGTCATAACTTGGTAGTTTAGGAAAAATCCCTTAACCTGTTTCTCCTTCAGCTTTTCCCATGTGTAAATATTTAAAAGTACATCCTGATGGGGCTGTGTCTGTGCTTCAGAGGAGCCACCAGCAGCCATGTTTAGGTCTGTGACCAAAGGCTGAGGGAATTGGGATTGTGCAACCTGGAGAAGAGAAGGCTCCAGGGAGACCTTGGAACCCTTTCCAGTGCCTAAAGGGGCTCCAGGAGAGCTGGAGAGGGGCAAAGGATAGAGGAACGGAACTCAGGGAATGGCTTCCACTGCCAGAGGGCAGGGATGGATGGGATATTGGGAAGGAATTGTTCCCTGTGAGGGTGTGAGATCCCGGCATAGGTTCCCAGAGAAGCTGTGGCTCCTCCATCCTTGGAAGTGACCAAGGCCAGGCTGGACAGGGCTTGGAGAAACCTGGGATAATGGGGAGTGTTCCTGCCCATGGCAAGGAGCTTGGAACGAGTTGTTTTTTCAGGTCCCTTCCAACCCAAACCATTCCTGGATTGTAGAATTCTGTGTACGGAATTCAGCCACACCAAATTTGTACTTCTAAACTCAGAGAATCTGATGCTGGCTAAGGCAGTGTGATGGGAATAGTTTAATTCAGGCTCATTTGGGAGCCCAACATGTTTGTAACTGAGGTAGTGGATTTGGATGAGGATTTTTAATGTGACTGAACTTCTTCTGGTTATATCTCCAGAGCAGCTCCAAAAAGTGATGGTGAGCAGTAGGAAGAAAGGCAGATCTCAAAGGTTGTGACAGTAGCTTGAAAATGCAGTTTATTGTAGATAAAACAAAAATTATATGCCAAGGAACAGTGAGCCAAATCAAAGAATGCACATTACATGGAGTAGTTACACAGTGTACTGACTCGGGAAAGGAGATTTAGGGGTTTGAAGGAAAATCCTCAAAGCGATTAGTCAAGAGTGCAACTGCAGTAAAGCTCACGTAGTCTGTGTGTGTTTGTATTTCAGTAGTGATTTTGAAGAAAAATAGACTGTTTACATTTAAGGGTGCTCCATTGAAGGGTGAGGTGAATGATCCTCATTTTCAGGAATATTTGTTTTGACAGAGAGGGAAGGGAGTGGTTTGTTCTCAGCCCAGAAAGGAGCTGTGATGGAGTAAAACTCTGAAGAACTGTGGAGGAGGTTGATAAAGTGTAGCAAGTGTTGGCTTTAGCAAGTACTTTAATGAACAAGCTACAGTCTGTAAACATTTGGAAATAAAAAGAAAATGAAAAATTTAAATGTCTCTACTTACCTGGGAGAACCGTAATCACACTGAAAGGATATGAGTAAATAATATGTGAGTAAATTAACCTGAGGTACAGGCAGCTCTTTAGACTGAGGAACCTGTGGTGTCCATGATTGGAGTCCTTCCCATGTTAATTTAGAAGGGTCATGGTTGAATGAAGGAGCTTCACTCAAACGTTTCCTGGGAAAGGTCCTTAATTCTCCACTTCTTTAATTCAAATAGTAAAACTGGATCTGCTTAAAATGTTAAGTTTCATGTGTTACAAAATATGAGCTCTGTTGCCTCCATGTAGCTGTGCAAATGCGTCCTGCTGTTGGGAAGGGGTTTGTGCAGCATGGACATCAGGTGGAAGAGCCAGTGGTGTCTGATACTGTCTGTGGCACCTCAGGAAGGTCATGAGAAGCCCTGCCTGAGTTTCCTCATCTTAGTGTTCACTACTCACATCCTCACAACTCCTGAAAAAACATGGTGGTTTTATCCTATGAATGGATGTAAAACTCAATCCTGTCTCCCAGGTCTGGAGTTTTCTTTGTAAATTTTAATTATGTTTTCAGTTGGTCACTGTAGAAATTGCAGAATTATTAAGGTTCAAAAAGACCCCTGAGATCATCAAATCCAGCCTTTGACCAATCACCACCTTGTCAACAAGCCCATGACCAAAGTGCCATGTCTAGTCATTTATTGATCACCTTCAGTGACTCCACACTTCCTTGAGCAGTCCATTCTAATGGTTAACAATCTTCCTCGTGAAGAAATTCCTCCTAATGTCCAACTTGAACCTCCCCTGGCACAGTTTGAGGCCATGTTCTCTTGTCCTGTTGCTGTTCCTTGGGAGAAGAGGTCAATTCCCACCTGGGTCCATCCTCCTTTCAGATAATTGTAAAGAACAAGAAGGCCTCTCCATCTAGGATAAATGTAACGTAAATGTAGCTTACACTGTGATAGATAAAGGATTGCTACCAATATTAGAGGTAATAGTGGCAAAAATTTCAAGACTTTTCTGGCAGAGTTGCCCTCTTTCTTCCAGAGGCGTTTGCATTATTTTATTTTAGCAGGTAAATAGTTTTATTCTCCCTGTTGATGCATGTGTCATTAGGGAATGCATTGTTCTATTTCACAGGTGCCATATTCATTAAAATGAAATGTATC